>NC_091564.1:7998576-8001076 GCF_042767895.1 Penaeus vannamei | reverse complement strand
ATATGTATAACTAAAGATAATAATAATGATAATGATATTAATAGTACTACAAAAAATCCTACCATATTTCGAAGGTATGAACACCCCCCCCCCCACACACACACAACCGTCCCTCCCGCCCACTTCCCTCCTGCCCTGATTACGCAACACTTCGCACGCCCATTGTCGCTCTCATACCGTAAGTCCAGCCAATTAACACAATGAGATAACGAGATTTTACGAACAACCATATTTCCACGAAGTAATCCCAATATATCATAGAAAAGGTTAGAATCAGAGAGAATTTCGATAACTTAGTTACATTTGCGTGAAGGTCGTGTCTCCCAGCTGATCGAAATGGCCTCGGGAAGCCTTGATTACGGGTATTTTAAAGGTATTTGTGGTAAAAAGGGCGAGGGTATTGCGCCGGGAATCGAACCGGGAAGCAGTTTGTGTTGTTAAAATAACAGCAGAGAGAGAGAGAAAAAAAGAAATCGTAGGTATTTGTGGTCTTGTTTCTATTTTTTTATATAATAAGTACAGGCATATATGCACGCAGGATAAAAATGTGTGCATGTGCTTGTGTAAAAGCACACACACACACGCAAACACACACACACACACACAAACACACACACACACAAACACAAACACACACACACACATATTTGATTTTCCACTCGGTAATCGTAATCTTAGAAAGCCATGTTCATTACAGCCTTGGTTTTCCTTTTCATTCTGATAGTTATGCACACACACACATACATACACACACACACACACACACACACATACACACACACACACACACACACACACACACACACACACACACACACACACACACAGACACACATACACATGCCATCTGAATTACAAAAACAATTATCTTCACAGTAAGCCGTATAACGTCTAAACATATAAATTAAATAAAAACCTCCCTATTCTCTTTCCCTTCTCTTTGTGTTCTATGCTTTTATCAATCTTTATCATATTTGCTTTAAACGCTATTTCCTACAGCACGTGTACGCCCATGCAGTTTCATTCATGAAAATGCAATTCCTCTTATGAATGGATCTCGTGAGTATTCTTATATTCATAGCCTCCGAAAATTACAACGCAAAAGCACACAGCGATGGCGAGAATAAATATCAAAGGGAAGGTTAATTGTTATTCTAAAACGTAATTCTTGGGTAATTCTATCATTTTCCGGAATCTGCGCAATTTATCAGCCGGGAATCAGGGACAGGAATAAAAGGGAATTGAAGGGACTGATAACCGGTGACGTGTTTGTGTTGGATTTGATCTGGCGGGGATTGTTTGTGCTGAGTATAAGGGAGATTTCATGGCATAGGAAGACTTCGTTTGGCATGAATTGTATGCACACACACACACACACACACACACACACACACACACACACACACACACACACACACACACACACACACACACACACACACACACACACACACATATATATATATATATGTATGTATGTATCTATGTATATATATGTATATGTATATGTTTTTTCTTTCTTTCTTTTTTCTTTTTTTTGTGTGTGTCTTAATGTTTACTTGTTTGTATGATTTTTACCGTTGGACGGTGCGGATTGTAGACGTGTTGTGTTTAGGTAATGTCTAGTTCTTACTTCTTTCGCTGTTTTCTGTCTGTCTGTGTTGCTTTCTCTTTGTCTTTTTGTCTCGGGCTCTGTCTGTCTTTCTATCTCTCTCTATCTCTCTCTCTCACTATCTATCTATCTCTTTCTCTCTCCCTCTCTCTCTATTTCCCTCCCTCCCTCCCCCACCCCTCTCTCTCTCTCTCGTTTTCTCTCTCTCTCTTCCTCTCTCCCTCCCTCCCTCTCTCTCTCTCTCTCTTTCTCTCTCTATCTCTGACTCCCTCTCTCTTTCTTTCTCTCTCTGAGAACGTACATCTGTATACATGTAGCGACAGAGTGTTTCTTTGTTCGCTCAACTTTCCGACAAACAAACAGACACCAAAAGGACTATCACTATAAACGCCAATCAATGGAGATTTTGATATCACTCCATCGTCATTACGCCCAAAACCCTGAAATATAACACAAAAGATTTTTTTTTTTCAGTAATAGGAAAGAGAGAGATGGTGCTTTTTGATCAGTGTGTTTGCATGAATTCATGGATACATAACAGAGCATAAAGTCCACATTGGTCCCGTTGCTTTGAAATTCCCTTGGGGTATTTGCGATAAAACGAACAGAAATCAGGAACATATATATGCATCTTTTTTTTTTGGTTTCATGATGTTTGGATAAAAAGGAGTGCTTCATATAAAAAAGTTATTGTATTAGGAAATATGTATTTTCATATATATCATTTTTACAAAAGCATGATCGGGTTGACAGCAAGTGAATTGTTCAGCATTATTTTATTCTGATCACATAAAAAAATGAAAAAAGAAAAATGAAAAGAGAAGAAAGATAAGGCTTCCTGTAAAATAAAAACCACAAATATAAATGAAAGCTTTATGTCTCTTCATG
>NC_091564.1:7981076-7983576 GCF_042767895.1 Penaeus vannamei | reverse complement strand
TTGTTGTTAATTTCTACTGTTTTAATTGTTATTTTTTTTACTTCCGTTATTGCAGTTATTATTGGCTTTGCCATTAACAATAATGACAGTTTAATTGTTTAAAACAAGTTATTGTTATTATCATGACAGTTATTGTTATTGCTTAATTTAATCATCGAATTTATTACCTCCAGTTTTCTCTTCTTTTTCCTCAATAATCAATTTCTATCATTAGCTCCATTAGCGTTTGTTTTATATATAACCACCGCCCTCATCAAAATCTCATTAAATTAACATCAGTGTTAAGAAAAAAACATCCACCAATCTGGTAATAACATCCCCCCCCCTTTTCTCCATCACTAACTCCTAAATCTATTCTCAACTTTATCTATCGTCGTTAAATTCAGTTTCATCTTATTGGTGTTAGTAATAACATTTTAATTAGTGTCATAACTATTGTTTACATTTACTATCACTCTTAGACTTATTCTCTATTTACCATCTTTATCAGTTCAATCAGCTATTGTTAATATGTGTTGCTATTTACTTTTACCTTTTCTTTACTTACCACCTTTATCAGTCGTCACTTCATTTACCTAATAATCCACCTAATAATTATTTACCTAATAATAAACAATAATAATATTTACCTAATAATAATAAATAATACTCAATGCAGTCGAAGTTATTTTTGTTTTTGTTATCATCAATGATAGTTTTATTGTTGTTAGTAATGAATTGTAATTGTCATCATCATTAGTGTTATTGTCCACTTTCATCATCACTTTATCGGGGTTATTTATTTATTTTTTCTATTCTATTTCCACTCGAGTTTGGCATGTATAACCATCATCGTCATTATCACATCCTTATTAATTTCAATAACTGACCAATATAAACTATTCTGATAATAATAGTACCCCCCCCCCCCCGTCACCAACTCTTTAACTCTCTACTCACCATCTTTATCAGCTATCCTTCCATTTCCTTAATTCCCTAAGCAACCTTTCATTCTCTACTCCCCATCTTTATCAAATTATCTTTATATTCCTCTCATTCCCCAAGAAACTTCTCATTCTCCATCTTTATCGAATTATCTCTCTATTTCCCTAATTCTTCAAGCAAATTTGATGAAGATGGCGATTTTTATCAAATTATCTCTTTATTCGCTTAATTCTCCAAGCAATTGCTCATTCTCTAACCCCATCTTTATCAAATTACCTCTCTATCCCCCTTAATTCCCCCAAGCAATTCCTCATTCCCTACTCCCCATCTTTATCGAATCATCTCTGTATTCCCTTACATCCCCAAACAATTTCTCATTCTCTACTCCCCATCTTTATCAAATCCCATCTTTATCAAATTACCTCTCTACCCCCCTTACTTCCCCCAAACAATTCCTCATTCCCTACTCCCCATCTTTATCGTATCATCTCTCTATTCCCTTACATCCCCAAGCAATTCCTCATTCTCTACTCCCATCTTTATCGAATTACCTCTCTATCCCCCTTCCTTCCCCCAAACAATTCCTCATTCCCTACTCCCCATCTTTATCGAATCATCTCTCTATACCCTTTCGAGACACTTCCACCATTCTGCTCAGGCGGGTCGCCAGCATTCCAATCTGACGTCGGTTCAGTAATCTCTTAAAAACGATTCTCTTGGACGAAATCCTTTGATCTAATCACATCTGCTGCGGGGACTCTCTTGCTTTCTGGGATGCTGTCTCTGCTCGGTGATCTGGAAGGGAGCGAGGGAACGGAAGAGAGAGAAAGAGAGGAGGAAGATAGAAAGGGAAAAGGAAATATGTAAGATAAATCAGAGAGAGAGAGTAGGAAAAGGAATAAGTGGAAGTAAGTAAGATAAAATAAAAGAGAGAAAGAGAGGGATGCTGTCTCTGCTCGGTGATTTGGAAGGGAGCGAGGGAACGGAAGAGAGGGAAAGAGAGGAGGAAGATAGAAAGGGAAAAGGAAATAGGTAAGATAAATCAGAGAGAGAGAGTAGGAAAAGGAATAAATGGAAATAAGTGAGACAAAAAAATAGAGAAAGAGAGGGATGCTGTCTCTGCCCGGTGATCTGGAAGGGAGCGAGGGAACGGAAGAGAGGGAAAGAGAGGAGGAGGATAGAGAGGGGAAAGGAAATAAATAAGATAAAAGAGAGAAAGAGTAGGAAGATAGAAAGGGAAAAGGAATAAGTGGAAATAAGTAAGATAAAAAAAAGAGAGAAAGAGAGGGATGCTGTCTCTGCTCGGTGATCTGGAAGGGAGCGAGGGAACGGAAGAGAGAGAAAGAGAGGAGGGAGATAGAAAGGGAAAAGGAAATATGTAAGATAAAAGAGAGAGAAAGAGAGTAGGAAAAGGAATAAGTGGCAATAAGTAAGATAAAAAAAGAGAGAAAGAGAAGGATGCTGTCTCTGCTCGGTGATCTGGAAGGGAGCGAGGCAACGGAAGAGAGAGAAAGAGAGGAGGAAGATAGAGAGGGGAAAGGAAATAAATAAGATAAGGAAAAGAGAGAAAGAGAGG
>NC_091564.1:7956076-7971076 GCF_042767895.1 Penaeus vannamei | reverse complement strand
ATCATTGTTAACATTATCATCATTTCATTATCATTATTGTGATTGCTACTATATTATTGTATCATTGCTATTATCATCATTATTATTATTATTTTCATTGTCATTATTTTTATTATCATCATCTAAAATTTAATACTATTGTTATCATCATTGACATTATATTATTGTTATTGTTATTATTATTATCTTTATTATTATCATTATTATTATCATTATCATCATCATTATTATAATCATCATTATCATATTGTTATTATCATTATCATTATCATCCTCATTGATATATCATGTCATTACTATCATTTGTTATTCAATATGTAAACATATTTACTGTTATTCATATCATCCTTATTATCATCATTATTATCATTACCATTATTATTACTATTATCATTATCATCTTTAATCATTGCTACTACTACATCATCATCATCATCATTATCATTACTTCTGTCATTATTATCATTATCATCATTATTTGTTATCAGCATTATCACTATTGTTATTATTAACATCATTAATATGTGTTGATATTATCACTACAATCCAGTTAATAAATCACAAAATCAACATATCTTACATCAGCTTTCTCATCTAAAACGTAAGCAAGGTAGAAAAAAAGAAACAAAGGAAGGAGGGAAGAAAAGAAGAAAGGAAAAAAGGAAGAAAGGGAGGAAGGAAGGAAGGAAGGAAGGAAGGAAGGAAGAAAGGAAGGGAGGAAGGAAGAGAGGAGGGAAGGAAGGAAGGAAGACAGAAAATGAGAGAAATGAGGAAAACATGAAAGAATGGAATGAAGGAATAAATGAATGACGAAAGAAAGAAATGAAAGGAATGTATAAATATACAAGAAAACAACCAAGAAAGACAGAAAGAAAGAGGAGAGAGAAAACAAAAACAAGAAGGAAAGGAAGGAAGAGGAGAAAAAAGAAAAAAAAAGACGAACGAAAATAAGAAGCAAATAATAAGAAAAAAGAAACAAAGAGAAAAAATATCCGAAATCCCTCAACCACAATATTCAAATGCACAGAGATTCCTCCACCTTGCATAGCTCCAACACCAGAAGGAGCAGCCTAAAAGCAAGGTCAACAAAGGTCAGCCAGCCATGAGAGAGGTTTCGCGACGTGTCCGGGAAAAGTATTTTACATGTCATTGAATTCTAGTGAGGAAAGAAAAGAGGGATAAGAGAGATATGAAGTGACTGGACATTGGAGTTTATAATTCATGTCCAAAGGGTTTTGGAGTTGTAAGGTGAAGATTTTCATTCTGGGAGAGTGAAGTGGCGATATTTTTGTTCTGGGAGAGTGAAGTGGCGATGTTTTAGTTCTGGTGGAGTGAAGTGGCGATATTTTTGTTCTGGGAGAGTGAAGTGGCGATGTTTTAGTTCTGGTGGAGTGAAGTGGCGATATTTTTGTTCTGGGAGAGTGAAGTGGCGATATTTTTGTTCTGGGAGAGTGAAGTGGCGATATTTTAGTTCTGGGAGAGTGAAGTGGCGATATTTTAGTTCTGGGAGAGTGAAGTGGCGATATTTTTGTTCTGGGGGAGTGAAGTGGCGATATTTTAGTTCTGGGAGAGTGAAGTGGCGATATTTTAGTTCTGGGAGAGTGAAGTGGCGATATTTTAGTTCTGGGAGAGTGAAGTGGCGATATTTTAGTTCTGGGAGAGTGAAGTGGCGATATTTTTCTTCTGGGAGAGTGAAGTGGCGATAATTTTGTTCTGGGAGAGTCAAGTGCCGATATTTTTGTTCTGTGGGAGTGAAGTGGCGATATTTTAGTTCTGGGAGAGTGAAGTGGCGATGTTTTTGTTCTGGGAGAGTGAAATGGCGATATTTTAGTTCTGGGAGAGTGAAGTGGCGATATTTTTGTTCTGGGAGAGTGAAATGGCGATATTTTAGTTCTGGGAGAGTGAAGTGGCGATGTTTTAGTTCTGGGAGAGTGAAGTGGCGATATTTTAGTTCTGAGGGAGTGAAGTGGCGATATTTTAGTTCTGGGAGAGTGAAGTGGCGATATTTTTGTTCTGGGAGAGTGAAGTGGCGATATTTTAGTTCTGGGAGAGTGAAGTGGCGATATTTTTGTTCTGGGAGAGTGAAGTGGCGATATTTTTGTTCTGGGAGAGTGAAGTGGCGATGTTTTAGTTCTGGTGGAGTGAAGTGGCGAAATTTTAGTTCTGGGAGAGTGAAGTGGCGATATTTTAGTTCTGGGAGAGTGAAGTGGCGATACTTTTGTTCTGGGGGAGTGAAGTGACGATATTTTAGTTCTGGGAGAGTGAAGTGGCGATACTTTTGTTCTGGGGGAGTGAAGTGACGATATTTTAGTTCTGGGAGAGTGAAGTGGCGATACTTTTGTTCTGGGGGAGTGAAGTGACGATATTTTAGTTCTGGGAGAGTGAAGTGGCGATATTTTAGTTCTGGGAGAGTGAAGTGGCGATACTTTTGTTCTGGGAAAGTGAAGTGGCGATATTTTAGTTCTGGGAGAGTGAAGTGGCGATATTTTTGTTCTGGGGGAGTGAAGTGGTGATATTTTAGTTCTGGGAGAGTGAAGTGGCGATATTTTAGTTCTGGGAGAGTGAAGTGGCGATATTTTTGTTCTGGGGGAGTGAAGTGACGATATTTTAGTTCTGGGAGAGTGAAGTGGCGATATTTTAGTTCTGGGAGAGTGAAGTGGCGATATTTTAGTTCTGGGGGAGTGAAGTGACGATATTTTAGTTCTGGGAGAGTGAAGTGGCGATATTTTAGTTCTGGGAGAGTGAAGTGGCGATATTTTAGTTCTGGGAGAGTGAAGTGGCGATATTTTAGTTCTGGGAGAGTGAAGTGGCATTACTTTTGTTCTGGGGGAGTGAAGTGGCGATATTTTAGTTCTGGGAGAGTGAAGTGGCGATATTTTAGTTCTGGGAGAGTGAAGTGGCGATATTTTAGTTCTGGGAGAGTGAAGTGGCGATATTTTAGTTCTGGGAGAGTGAAGTGGCGATACTTTTGTTCTGGGGGAGTGAAGTGGCGATATTTTAGTTCTGGGAGAGTGAAGTGGCGATATTTTAGTTCTGGGAGAGTGAAGTGGCGATATTTTAGTTCTGGGAGAGTGAAGTGGCGATATTTTAGTTCTGGGAGAGTGAAGTGGCGATATTTTAGTTCTGGGAGAGTGAAGTGGCGATATTTTAGTTCTGGGAGAGTGAAGTGGCGATATTTTAGTTCTGGGAGAGTGAAGTGGCGATATTTTAGTTCTGGGAGAGTGAAGTGGCGATACTTTTGTTCTGGGGGAGTGAAGTGGCGATATTTTAGTTCTGGGAGAGTGAAGTGGCGATATTTTAGTTCTGGGAGAGTGAAGTGGCGATATTTTAGTTCTGGGGGAGTGAAGTGGCGATATTTTAGTTCTGGGAGAGTGAAGTGGCGATATTTTAGTTCTGGGAGAGTGAAGTGGCGATACTTTTGTTCTGGGGGAGTGAAGTGGCGATATTTTAGTTCTGGGAGAGTGAAGTGGCGATACTTTTGTTCTGGGGGAGTGAAGTGACGATATTTTAGTTCTGGGAGAGTGAAGTGGCGATATTTTAGTTCTGGGAGAGTGAAGTGACGATATTTTAGTTCTGGGAGAGTGAAGTGGCGATATTTTAGTTCTGGGAGAGTGAAGTGGCGATATTTTAGTTCTGGGAGAGTGAAGTGGCGATGTTTTAGTTCTGGGAGAGTGAAGTGGCGATATTTTAGTTCTGGGAGAGTGAAGTGGCGATATTTTAGTTCTGGGAGAGTGAAGTGGCGATGTTTTAGTTCTGGGAGAGTGAAGTGGCGATATTTTTGTTCAGGGGGAGTGAAGTGGTGATATTTTGGTTCTGGGAGAGTGAAGTGGCGATATTTTTGTTCAGGGGGAGTGAAGTGGTGATATTTTAGTTCTGGGAGAATGAAGTGGCGATATTTTAGTTCTGGGAGAGTGAAGTGGCGATGTTTTAGTTCTGGGAGAGTGAAGTGGCGATATTTTTGTTCAGGGGAGTGAAGTGGCGATATTTTTGTTCTGGGAGAGTGAAGTGGCGATATTTTAGTTCTGGGAGAGTGAAGTGGCGATATTTTTGTTCAGGGGAGTGAAGTGGCGATATTTTTGTTCTGGGAGAGTGAAGTGGCGATATTTTAGTTCTGGGAGAGTGAAGTGGCGATATTTTTGTTCTGGGAGAGTGAAGTGGCGATATTTTAGTTCTGGGAGAGTGAAGTGGCGATATTTTCTTCTGGGAGAGTGAAGTGGCGATACTTTTGTTCTGGGAGAGTGAAGTGGCGATATTTTAGTTCTGGGAGAGTGAAGTGGCGATATTTTTGTTCTGGGAGAGTGAAATGGCGATATTTTAGTTCTGGGAGAGTGAAATGGCAATATTTTTGTTCTGGGAGAGTGAAGTGGCGATATTTTTGTTCTGGGAGAGTGAAGTGGCGATATTTTTGTTCTGGGAGAGTGAAGTGGCGATGTTTTAGTTCTGGGAGAGTGAAGTGGCAATATTTTTGATCTGGGAGAGTGAAGTGGCGATATTTTTGTTCTGGGAGATCGAAGTGGCGATGGTTTAGTTCTGGGAGAGTGAAATGGCAATATTTTTGTTCTGGGAGAGTGAAGTGGCGATATTTTTGTTCTGGGAGAGTGAAGTGGCGATATTTTCGTTCTGGGAGAGTGAAGTGGCGATATTTTTGTTCTGGGAGAGTGAAGTGGCGATGTTTTTGTTCTGGGAGAGTGAAGTGGCAATATTTTTGATCTGGGAGAGTGAAGTGGCGATATTTTTGTTCTGGGGGAGTGAAGTGGCGATATTTTTGTTCTGGGAGAGTGAAGTGGCGATATTTTTGTTCTGGGAGAGTGAAGTGGCGATGTTTTTGTTCTGGGAGAGTGAAGTGGCGATATTTTTGTTCTGGGAGAGTGAAGTGGCGATGTTTTTGTTCTGGGAGAGTGAAGTGGCGATATTTTTGTTCTGGGAGAGTGAAGTGGCAATATTTTTGTTCTGGGAGAGTGAAGTGGCGATATTTTTGTTCTGGGAGAGTGAAGTGGCGATATTTTTGTTCTGGGAGAGTGAAGTGGCAATATTTTTGTTCTGGGAGAGTGAAGTGGCGATATTTTAGTTCTGGGAGAGTGAAGTGGCGATATTTTTGTTCTGGGAGAGTGAAGTGGCGATGTTTTTGTTCTGGGAGAGTGAAGTGGCGATATTTTTGTTCTGGGAGAGTGAAGTGGCGATATTTTTGTTCTGGGGGAGTGAAGTGGCGATATTTTAGTTCTGGGAGAGTGAAGTGGCGATATTTTAGTTCTGGGAGAGTTAAGTGGCGATATTTTAGTTCTGGGAGAGTGAAGTGGCGATATTTTAGTTCTGGGAGAGTGAAGTGGCGATATTTTAGTTCTGGGAGAGTGAAATGGCGATATTCTAGTTCTGGGAGAGTGAAGTGGCGATATTTTAGTTCTGGGAGAGTGAAGTGGCGATATTTTAGTTCTGGGAGAGTGAAGTGGCGATATTTTAGTTCTGGGAGAGTTAAGTGGCGATATTTTAGTTCTGGGAGAGTGAAGTGGCGATATTGTTGTTCTGGGAAAGTGAAGTGGCGCTATTTAAGTTCTGGGAGAGTGAAGTGGCGATATTTTTGTTCTGGGAGAGTGAAGTGGCGATATTTTAGTTCTGGGAGAGTGAAGTTGCCATATTTTTGTTTTGGGAGAGTGAAGTGGCGATATTCTAGTTCTGGGAGAGTGAAGTGGCGATATTGTTGTTCTGGGAAAGTGAAGTGGCGCTATTTAAGTTCTGGGAGAGTGAAGTGGCGATATTTTAGTTCTGGGAGAGTGAAGTGGCGATATTTTAGTTCTGGGAGAGTGAAGTGGCGATATTTTTGTTCTGGGAGAGTGAAGTGGCGATATTGTTGTTCTGGGAAAGTGAAGTGGCGATATTTTAGTTCTGGGAGAGTGAAGTGGCGATACTTTTGTTCTGGGAGAGTGAAGTGGCGATATTTTTGTTCTGGGAGAGTGAAGTTGCCATATTTTTGTTTTGGGAGAGTGAAGTGGCGATATTTTAGTTCTGGGGGAGTGAAGTGGCGATATTTTTGTTCTGGGAGAGTGAAGTTGCCATATTTTTGTTTTGGGAGAGTGAAGTGGCGATATTTTAGTTCTGGGGGAGTGAAGTGGTGATATTTTAGTTCTGGGAGAGTGAAGTGGCGATATTTTAGTTCTGGTGGAGTGAAGTGGCGATATTTTTGTTCTGGGAGAGTGAAGTGGCGATATTTTAGTTCTGGGAGAGTGAAATGGCGATATTTTAGTTCTGGGAGAGTGAAATGGCGATATTTTAGTTCTGGGAGAGTGAAATGGCGATATTTTAGTTCTGGGAGAGTGAAGTGGCGATATTGTAGTTCTGGGAGAGTGAAATTGCGATGTTTTTGTTCTGGGAGAGTGAAGTGGCGATATTGTAGTTCTGGGAGAGTGAAGTGGCGATATTTTAGTTCTGGGAGAGTGAAGTGGCGATATTTTAGTTCTGGGAGAGTGAAGTGGCGATATCTTAGTTCTGGGAGAGTGAAGTGGCGATATTTTAGTTCTGGGAGAGTGAAGTGGCGATATTTTAGTTCTGGGAGAATGAAGTGGCGATATTTTAGTTCTGGGAGAGTGAAGTGGCGATATTTTAGTTCTGGGAGAGTGAAGTGGCGATATTTTAGTTCTGGGAGAGTGAAGTGGCGATATTGTAGTTCTGGGAGAGTGAAGTGGCGATATTTTAGTTCTGGGAGAGTGAAGTGGCGATATTTTAGTTCTGGGAGAGTGAAGTGGCGATATCTTAGTTCTGGGAGAGTGAAGTGGCGATATCTTAGTTCTGGGAGAGTGAAGTGGCGATATTTTTGTTCTGGGAGAGTGAAGTGGCGATGTTTTAGTTCTGGGAGAGTGAAGTGGGGATGTTTTTGTTCTGGGAGAGTGAAGTGGCGATATTTTAGTTCTGGGAGAGTGAAGTGGCGATATCTTAGTTCTGGGAGAATGAAGTGGCGACATTTTAGTTCTGGGAGAGTGAAGTGGCGATATTTTTGTTCTGGGAGAGTGAAGTGGCGATGTTTTAGTTCTGGTGGAGTGAAGTGGCGATATTTTTGTTCTGGGAGAGTGAAGTGGCGATGTTTTAGTTCTGGGAGAGTGAAGTGGCGATATTTTAGTTCTGGGAGAGTGAAGTGGCGATATTTTAGTTCTGGGAGAGTGAAGTGGCGATATTTTAGTTCTGGGAGAGTGAAGTGGGGATGTTTTTGTTCTGGGAGAGTGAAGTGGGGATGTTTTTGTTCTGGGAGAGTGAAGTGGCGATATTTAAGTTCCGGGGAGTGAAGTGGCGATATTTTTGTTCTGGGAGAGTGAAGTGGGGATGTTTTTGTTCTGGGAGAGTGAAGTGGCGATATTTTAGTTCTGGGAGAGTGAAGTGGCGGATTTTTAGTTCTGGGAGAGTGAAGTGGCGATAATTTTGTTCTGGGAGAGTGAAGTGGCGATAATTTTGTTCTGGGAGAGTGAAGTGGCGATATTTTAGTTCTGGGAGAGTGAAGTGGCGATATTTTAGTTCTGGGAGAGTGAAGTGGCGACATTTTAGTTCTGGGAGAGTGAAGTGGCGATATTTTTGTTCTGGGAGAGTGAAGTGGCGATGTTTTAGTTCTGGTGGAGTGAAGTGGCGATATTTTTGTTCTGGGAGAGTGAAGTGGCGATGTTTTAGTTCTGGGAGAGTGAAGTGGCGATATTTTAGTTCTGGGAGAGTGAAGTGGCGATATTTTAGTTCTGGGAGAGTGAAGTGGCGATATTTTAGTTCTGGGAGAGTGAAGTGGCGATATTTTAGTTCTGGGAGAGTGAAGTGGGGATGTTTTTGTTCTGGGAGAGTGAAGTGGCGATATTTTAGTTCTGGGAGAGTGAAGTGGCGATATTTTAGTTCTGGGAGAGTGAAGTGGGGATGTTTTTGTTCTGGGAGAGTGAAGTGGCGATATTTTAGTTCTGGGAGAGTGAAGTGGCGATATTTTAGTTCTGGGAGAGTGAAGTGGCGATATTTTAGTTCTGGGAGAGTGAAGTGACGATATTTTTGTTTTGGGAGAGTGAAGTGGCGATATTTTAGTTCTGGGAGAGTGAAGTGGCGATATTTTAGTTCTGGGAGAGTGAAGTGACGATATTTTAGTTCTGGGAGAGTGAAGTGACGATATTTTTGTTTTGGGAGAGTGAAGTGGCGATATTTTAGTTCTGGGAGAGTGAAGTGACGATATTTTAGTTCTGGGAGAGTGAAGTGACGATATTTTTGTTTTGGGAGAGTGAAGTGGCGATATTTTAGTTCTGGGAGAGTGAAGTGGCGATATTTTAGTTCTGGGAGAGTGAAGTGGCGATAATTTTGTTCTGGGAGAGTGAAGTGGCGATAATTTTGTTCTGGGAGAGTGAAGTGGCGATATTTTAGTTCTGGGAGAGTGAAGTGGCGATAATTTTGTTCTGGGAGAGTGAAGTGGCGATATTTTCGTTCTGGGAGAGTGAAGTGGCGATATTTAAGTTCTGGGGGAGTGAAGTGGCGATATTTTAGTTCTGGGGGAGTGAAGTGGCGATAATTTTGTTCTGGGAGAGTGAAGTGGCGATATTTTAGTTCTGGGGGAGTGAAGTGGCGATATTTTAGTTCTGGGAGAGTTAAGTGGCGATATTTTAGTTCTGGGAGAGTGAAGTGGCGAAATTTTAGTTCTGGGAGAGTGAAGTGGCGATATTTTTGTTCTGGGAGAGTGAAGTGGCGATATTGTAGTTCTGAGAGAGTGAAGTGGCGATATTTTAGTTCTGGGAGAGTGAAGTGGCGATGTTTTAGTTCTGGGAGAGTGAAGTGGCGATATTTTCGTTCTGGGAGAGTGAAGTTGCCATATTTTAGTTCTGGGAAAGTGAAGTGACGATATTTAAGTTCTGGGGGAGTGAAGTGGCGATATTGTAGTTCTGGGAGATTGAAGTGGTGATATTTTTCTTCTGGGAGAGTGAAGTGGCGATAATTTTGTTCTGGGAGAGTGAAGTGGCGATATTTTTATTCTGGGAGAGTGAAGTGGCGATAATTTTGTTCTGGGAGAGTGAAGTGGCGATATTTAAGTTCTGGGAGAGTGAAGTGGCGATGTTTTTGTTCTGGGAGAGTGAAGTTGCCATATTTTAGTTCTGGGAGAGTGAAGTGGCGATATTTTTGTTCTGGGAGAGTGAAGTGGCGATATATTTGTTCTGGGGGAGTGAAGTGGCGATATTTTTGTTCTTGGGGAGTGAAGTGGCGATATTTTTGTTCTGGGAGAGTGAAGTGGCGATATTTTAGTTCTGAGGGAGTGAAGTGGCGATATTTTAGTTCTGGGAGAGTGAAGTGGCGACATTTAAGTTCTGGGAGAGTGAAGTGGCGATATTTTTGTTCTGGGAGAGTGAAGTGGCGATATTTTTGTTCTGGGAGAGTGAAGTGGCGATATTTTTGTTCTGGGAGAGCGAAGTGGCGACATTTTAGTTCTGGGAGAGTGAAGTGGCGATATTTTTGTTCTGAGAGAGTGAAGTGGCGATATTTTTGTTCTGGGAGAGTGAAGTGGCGATATTTTAGTTCTGGGAGAGTGAAGTGGCGATATTTTTGTTCTGGAAGAGTGAAGTGGCGATATTTTTGTTCTGGGAGAGTGAAGTGGCGATATCTAAGTTCTGGGAGAGTGAAGTGGCGATATTTTTGTTCTGGGAGAGTGAAGTGGCGATATTTTAGTTCTGGGAGATCAAAGTAGCGATGGTTTAGTTCTGGGAGATTGAAGTGGCGATATATTAGTTCTAGGAGAGTGAAGTGGCGATATTTTTGTTCTGGGAGAGTGAAGTGGCGATATTTTTGTTCTGGGAGAGTGAAGTGGCGATATTTTTGTTCTGGGAGAGTGAAGTGGCGATATTTTTGTTCTGGAAGAGTGAAGTGGCGATATTTTTGTTCTGGGAGAGTGAAGTGGCGATATTTTAGTTCTGGGAGAGTGAAGTGGCGATAATTTTGTTCTGGGAGAGTGAAGTGGCGATAATTTTGTTCTGGGAGAGTGAAGTGGTGATATTTTAGTTCTGGGGGAGTGAAGTGGCGGATTTTTAGTTCTGGGAGAGTGAAGTGGCGATAATTTTGTTCTGGGAGAGTGAAGTGGTGATATTTTAGTTCTGGGGGAGTGAAGTGGCGGATTTTTAGTTCTGGGAGAGTGAAGTGGCGATATTTTTGTTCTGGGAGAGTGAAGTGGCGATATTTTAGTTCTGGGAGAGTGAAGTGGCGATATTTTAGTTCTGGGAGAGTGAAGTGGCGATATTTTTGTTCTGGGAGAGTGAAGTGGCGATATTTTAGTTCTGGGAGAGTGAAGTGGCGGTATTTTAAATCTGGGAGAGTGAAGTTGCCATATTTTAGTTCTGGGAGAGTGAAGTGGCGATATTTTTGTTCAGGGAGAATGAAGTGGCGATATTTTAGTTCTGGGAGAGTGAAGTGGCGATATTTTAGCTCTGGGAGAGTGAAGTGGCGATATTTTAGTTCTGGGAGAGTGAAGTGGCGACATTTTTGTTCTGGGAGAGTGAAGTTGCCATACTTTAGTTCTAGGAGAGTGAAGTGGCGATATTTTAGTTCTGGGAGATTGAAGTTGCCATGTTTTAGTTCTGGGAGAATGAAGTTGCCATATTTTAGTTCTGGGAGAGTGAAGTTGCCATATTTTAGTTCTGGGACAGTGAAGTTGGAATATTGTTATTTTTTTGTATTATTGTTGTTGGTGTCGATATTAGTGCTGTCCTTGCTGCTGTTATATAATTTTTGTCATCAATATTATCATTATCACTGATATCATTGTTTTAGGTATTATTATCATTATTCTTATCATTATTCTCATTGCACTATTATCATTATCATCATTATGACTACTGTCGTATTTAAGTTTTAATATCGTGTGGATATTATCTATTTTCATTTCGACACATAATCTATTTTGACCTACATGACCTTTGTACCTGACTCTTGCCCCCTGACACGTGACCTGATTCACTGCTGACCTTATCAAGAACGGAAACGGAGCTTAAAGGATATACAAATTTATCGAAATTATTCTAACAAAGCACAGGATAGGGGAGGAAGGGAGAAAAGAGAAGGATTCTTATAAGAGAGTAGATTTAATACACGAACTTTGATAATAATCATGATGATTTATGATGATAAATAATAATCTATAATAATAATAATAATAATAATAAAATAATAATAATAAGATAATAAAATAGTAAACATGATAATAATAATAAATAATATATGATAATAAATAATAATCATGATGATATATGACGATAAATGATAATGATAACAATAATGATATAAAAGGAAGAAAAATTACAGGTATACTCACAGTCTCTGATCTTATTACCAACATAATTGAAAAATTCATTTGTTAATTAATTTTCAAAGAGAACTCCAGTTTATACTACTGCATGTCAAATTACAAGTCAGATTTTTTTTTAATACTCCACTTCATATTAATTAATTCACAAACGCAACACAATTATCAGTGGACGCTTCGGATGTCAGTTGCAACTCGAGAATATTAATAAATCATTAGACAGCTATAAAGGTCATCTATAAATAAACTGTTTTATTAAAGAATTATATCTTACTACTATTTACTATTTTTTATTATCTTATTTCTAGTATTATTGTTTACTAAAGAATTTATTTTTCTTTCAGCACATACTAAAGAATGATTACAGATTTAGCAAGAATCAGCTGGTCATGTTTCATTAGGATGATAGTCATACTAATGATGATAATGATAAAAGTAATGATAATAAGGACAGTGATGATAATCGTAATTTTGGTAGAAGCAAAACTGAAGATAATGATAATAACAAAACAACAATTATAACAATGATGAGAAAAGTACTAATGATACTAATAGATACTAATTATACAAATAATAATAACGATGGTGAGGATCATCATAAGGAGGATGGTGACGATGATTATGATGGGTATGGGTGATAATGGTAATGGTGATAATAGTAACATAATGCTGATAATAATGAGAATGAAAATAATAATGAGAATGATAATGATGATGATGATTATGATGATGATGATAATGATAATGATAATAGGAACAAGAATAAGAGTTATGATAATAATAATGATAATAATAATAATGATAATGATAATGATAATGATAATGAATGATAATGATAATGATAATGATAATGATAATGATAATGATAATGATAATGATAATGATAATGATAATGATAATGATAATGATAATGAATGATAATGATAATGATAATGATAATGATAATGATAATGATAATGATAATGATAATGATAATGATAATGATAATGATAATGATAATGATAATGATAATGACAATGATAATGATAATGATAATAATAATGATAATAATGATAATAATGATAATAATGATAATGATGATGATGATAATAATAATGGTAATAATAATAATAATAATAATAATAATAATAATAATAATAATGATAATAATAATAATAATAATAATAATAATAATAATAATAATAATAATAATAATAATAATAATAATAATAATAATAATAATGATAATAATAATAATAATGATAATAAGAATAATAAATAGTCATAAAATGATAACAATGGTGATAATAAAGATGATTTTATTTTGAGATAAAATGAAAAACCACAAGAAGCAGATCAATAAGAATTTAAAAGAAACAAAAGAGAAAGGAAGAAAAAGAGAAAGAAGAGGAAGAACAAACAGAGTTAAAAACTTAATAAATAAAGTAGACAAAAATGATAAAGAAAAAAAATAATATAAAAGAAATGAAAATAATTAAACAAGAGAAAATGAATAAAGCAAAGCCATAGAAACCAAAACAAGAGAAAGACGGAGAAAGAAGAACAAAAACAGAAGAAAGATAAAAAAAAAACCTCGAATAACAACAAAACATAAGAAAAAGAAAAGAAAAGAAAATAAGAATTAGAACAAAACAAGAAGAAATAAACCAAGCAAAGAAAAGCAAACAAGAGAAAGACGAAGAAAGGAGGGAAAAGAAACGACAGAGAGGACATGGTTGAATCTTGCCAGCCACAAACTTTACAAAATCTTCAAGAAACAAAAGACTGACGAAAGATTTATCAACTACTTGGGTCTTCGATGAAATGGAAAGCCGTTTTGTTCATATGTGAGGAATGGTTTGTGTGTGTGTGCGTGTGTGTGTGTGTGTGTGTGTGTGTGTGTGTGTGTGTGTGTGTGTGTGTGTGTGTGTGTGTGTGTGTGTGTGTGTGTGTGTGTGTGTGTGTGTGTGCGTGAGAGAGAGAGAGAGAGAGAGAGAGAGAGAGAGAGAGAGAGAGAGAGAGAGAGAGAGAGAGAGAGAGAGAGAGAGAGAGGGAGATAGATAGATAGATAGATAGAGAGATAGATACAGAGAAAGATAGAGAGAGAGATAAAAAGAGAGAGAGAGAGAAAGAGAGAGAGAGAGAGAGAAAGAGAGTTAGTGTTTATGATTGAGACTATAAATTTGAATGCGGAATGATTATATATATATATATATATATATATATATATATATATATATATATATATATATATGTATATATATATATATATATATATATATATATATATACGGAATGTTTATATATATATATATATGTATAAATGTATATATATATATATATATATATATATATGTATATATATACATATATATATATATATATATATATATATATATATATATATATATATATGTATATATATACATATATATATATATATATATATATATATATATATATATATATATATATGTATATATATGTATATATATACATATATATATATATATATGTATATAACCGGGTAATACCAAGATACGGCAGTGAAGCTTCTGTCCAAGTCTCATCCTAAAACCTGTACCACCACTACTTCACCTGAAAAAATACTCATCTCAAACAAAAGCTGATGCGGTCAAAATACTCGCCGATCACGTCTGAAACACCCACTTATCACTCAAGTTTTGCTCTTTTTATATTGTGGTTACCCCCTCCCCTCCCCTCCCTCCCTTCGACTCCCCCCCTTCCTATCTCCCTTCCCCTTCCTCGATCTCCCCTCCCCTCCCTCCCTCCGACCCCACGCCCTTCCAATCTCCCTTCTCCCTCCCTCCCTCTCACCTTTCCTCTCTTCGACCCCACCCCCCTCCTATCTCCCCTCTCACCCCTCTTTCCTTCGACCCCACCCCCTTCCTATCTCCCCTCTCACCCATCTTTCCTTCGACCCCACCCCCCTCCTATCTCCCCTCTCACCCCTCTTTCCTTCGACCCCACCCCCCTTCCTATCTCCCTCTCACCCTTCCTTCCTTCGACCCCACCCCCTTCCTATCTCCCTTCCCCCTTCCTCCCTCTCACCTTCCTTCCCCTTGACCCCACCCCACTTCCTATCTCCCTTCCCCCTCCTCGATCTCCCTTCCACCCTTCCTATCTCCCCCCCCCCTCCCTCCCTCTCACCTTCCCCTCCTATCTCCCCTCCCCCTTCCTATCTCTCCCTCTCCCTCCCTCTCACCACTCCTTCCTTCGACCCCCACCCCTTCCTCTCTCCCTTCCCCCTCCTCGATCTCCCTTCCACCCTTATCTCTGTGTCTTTCTTAACAGCTTCAAACTCTTTGACGATGAAGGAACAAGTAGTCACGTATTCTCTCTGCCAGACGATCGAAACCGGCACGTAACGGCAATGGATTCCTTCTTGGAGTTGCAAATCTTAGGCAGTTGCTCTACGTGGGTCGTAGGGTTACCTCGAGCCTCCCTAACCTAAGCTAAGCGAGCGTAAGGTGACCTAAGTTGACCTAGAATAAGATTAACCTGATCTATCCTGAGGTAGAATGAACTAACTTAACCCTGACCTAACCTGAAGTAAAATAACCTGATCTAAAATTGAACAAACAAACTTACTCTAAATTAAAATAATGCCTAACTTAACCTCTCCTAAATTGTCTAACCTAACCTAACCTAACTTGACCTCATCTAACCTAACCTAAATATGGGAAAATCATTTTCTAGACCAATCAGACAATTAC
>NC_091564.1:7948576-7951076 GCF_042767895.1 Penaeus vannamei | reverse complement strand
CACAGACACACACACAAACATACACACACACACACACAGACACACACACACAAACACACACACACACACACGCACACACACATATATATATATGTATATATATATATATATATATATATATATATATATATATATATATATATATATATATATATATATATACGTATATATACATACATATATATACATATATATATATATATATATATATATATATATATATATATATATATATATATATATATATCACACACACACACACACACACACACACACACACACACACACACACACACACACATATATATATATATATATATATATATATATATATATATATATATATATATACGTATATATATACATATATATACATATATATGTATATGTATACATATATATAAATACATGTGTGCATTTATATATATATATATATATATATATATATATATATATATATATATATATATATATATATGTGTGTGTGTGTGTGTGTGTGTGTGTGTGTGTGTGTGCGTGTGTGTGGGTGTGGGCGTGTGTATGTTTATGCACACACACACATTTTCATTGCTATTTCCAAGTAAAATAACCCAAAATTATTACAAACCCGATTCAGTTATTATTGTTTTCACTGGTGTTTATTATCGTCAGTTGATATTTTCGTTCTCAGGATCTACCGCGAATGATGCATGAAAAAGAATATATAACAACAGGTGGCAGTTTAATAGAGCTGTTATCCGTGGTTGCGCAATGGAGCCAGCAGGAAATCGATAAAGATTCATACGCTTAGACACAGTCACACGGGGATCACACGCAAACGCACGAACGCTCAGACACACACGCAAATACACATAATCACACACACACGCAAATACACATAAACACACACACATGTAAACACGCGAAGACTCAGACACACACGCAAATACACATAAATACACACACACGCAAATACACATAAACACACACACACGCAAACGCGCGAACGCTCAGACACACACGCAAATACACATAAACACACACACACGCAAATACACATAAACACACACAC
Organism: Penaeus vannamei; assembly: GCF_042767895.1. Classification (NCBI taxonomy): domain Eukaryota; kingdom Metazoa; phylum Arthropoda; class Malacostraca; order Decapoda; family Penaeidae; genus Penaeus; species Penaeus vannamei. The sequence goes on along the minus strand of NC_091564.1, from coordinate 7,950,025 downwards.
ACGCAAACGCGCGAACGCTCAGACACACACAAATACACATAAACGCACACACACGCAAATAAACACACACACACATACACGCAAATACACATAAACACACACACATGTAAACACGCGAACGCTCACACACACACACAAATATACATAAACACACATACACGCAAACACGCGAACGCTCAGACACACACGCAAATACACATAAACACACACACACGCAAACACGCGAACGCTCAAACACACACGCAAATACACATAAACACACACACACGCAAATACACATAAACACACACACACGCAAATACACACAAACACATACACACGCAAATACGCGAACGCTCGGACACACACGCAAATACACATAAACACACACACACGCAAATACACATAGACACACACTCACGAAAACACGTGAACGCTCAGACACACACGGAAATACACATAAACACACACACACGCAAACACGCGAACGCTCAGACACACACGCAAATACACATAAATACACACACACGCAAATACACATAAACACACACACACGCAAACGCGCGAACGCTCAGACACACACGCAAATACACATAAACACACACACACGCAAATACACATAAACACACACACACACGCAAACGCGCGAACGCTCAGACACACACAAATACACATAAACGCACGCACACGCAAATATACATAAACACACATACACGCAAATACACATAAACACACACACATGTAAACACGCGAACGCTCACACACACACGCAAATACACATAAACACACACACATGTAAACACGCGAACGCTCACACACACACGCAAATACACATAAACACACACACATGTAAACACGCGAACGCTCACACACACACGCAAATACACATAAACACACACACACGCAAATACACATAAACACACACACACGCAAATACACACAAACACATACACACCCAAATACGCGAACGCTCAGCCACACACGCAAATACACATAAACACACGCACACACATCCACACTAATACACATAAACACACGCACACGCAAATACACATAAACACACACACACGCAAACACGCGAACGCTCAGACACACACGCAAATACACATAAACACACACACACGCAAACACGCGAACGCTCAAACACACACGCAAATACACATAAACACACGCACACACATCCACACTAATACACATAAACACACACACGCAAATACACATAAACACATCCACACGCAAATACGCGAACGCTCGGGCACACACGCAAATACACATAAACACACACACGCAAATACACATAAACACACACACACGCAAACACGCGAACGCTCAGACACGCACGCAAATACACATAAACACACACACACGCAAACACGCGAACGCTCAGACATACACGCAAATACACATAAACACACACACACGCAAACACGCGAACGCTCAGACACACACGCAAATACACATAAATACACA
>NC_091564.1:7936076-7941076 GCF_042767895.1 Penaeus vannamei | reverse complement strand
GGCACGCACATACGTACCCACACATACGCATGAACGCACGCACATAGACACACACACTTACAGGCACGCACACACACACACACACACACACACACACACACACACACACACACACACACACACACACACACACACACACACACACACACACACACACACACACACACACACGCACACACACACACACACACGTACACACACATACACACATACTAACACATATATATAAACACACATAAACACACTATATGTGTATCCGTGTGTGTTTGTCTCAGAGTTTGTATGTATGAGGTATGAGGGAGACTTGTGTCGGTGTATGTACATGCGTGTACATGAGGGGAAATGTGTGTCAGACTGGAAAAGTTTCTGAGGGGAAAATCTGATGCGGCGGAGAACAGGGAAGAGAGGGAAGGGTGAGGATAAACGTGGTTAGAAATTTCGGGGCGCAGTTATTCAATTAATAATTTAATTAATAGCAAAGAATTAATTTTTTATATAGGAACTGTTATCTCATATCCAATTAATAGCAAAGAATTATTTTTTTTTATAGAAACTACTATCTCATATCTAATTAATAGCAAAGAATTATTTTATATAGAAACTGCTATCTCATATCTAGTTAATAGCAAAGAATTATTTTTATGGAAACTGCTATCTCATATATAAATAACAAAGAATTATTTTTTTTATATAGAAACTGCTATCTCATATCCAATTAATAGCAAAGAATTATTTTTATAGAAACTGCTATCTCATATCTACTTGATAACAAAGAATTATTTTTTTTATATAGAAACTGTTATCTCATATCTAATTAATAGCAAAGAATTATTCTTTTATAGAAACTGCTATCTCATATCTACTTAATAGCAAAGAATTATTTTTATAGAAACTGCTATCTCATATCTACTTAATAGCAAAGAATTATTCCACAGAAACTACAGATAATCACATAGACTATATTAAATAAAAAGCAAGTACATAAAAAAAGGCCATAGTTAAAAAGGGGCTTTGATAATTGACAACTGAAAATGACTGTGACAGCGAGTAGCGTATGATTGACAGTTGGAGAGACAATATGTTGATCGGGAGATGAATTAACGCTGTAGAGGGTGTGAATGGAAGGGATGGGGGGTGGGGTTGGGGGGTGGGGGGGGGTGGGGGGGGGTATGATGATTGAGAGTACGAGGTAAAGTTGATGAATGGATCGTCATTGGAGGATTGGCATCTGAATTATGAGGGGAATACTGGCTTGAATAAGTAGGTTTCAGCAGGGGTGTTAAAGAGAAAGAAAGGGATTGAGGAAAAAGAGAAGAGAATGAGAGAGATGGAAATGTAAAAAGATATACATAATACTTCCTTATAATGGAGAGAGAGAGAGAGAGAGAGAGAGAGAGAGAGAGAGAGAGAGAGAGAGAGAGAGAGAGAGAGAGAGAGAGAGAGAGAGAGAGAGAGAGAGAGAAAGAGAGACATAAATTCATAAAAGAATGAAAAAAACGAAAGAGGGAAAGAACCAGAGAGTAGATGAAAGAGATCGAGATAGACAAACAAACAGACAGACAGACAGACAGACAGATAGAGTCATACAAACAAATACAGACAGAAACAGCGAAAGAGAAAAAAAAAGAGACATAGAGAGAAAGAGACGTATTGGTATAGCCGAGAAAGTGCAGTAAAATACAGTTACTTCCAAAAAAAATCTGCGTATAAATTAGCGTACTCTATTCTACTCTTTTACTTCCAAAAAAATCTGCGTATAGATTAGCGACAGAACGGAACCGATGGAAAAAAATATTCTGTTATCCCAACTAATGATTTATTCATGACTAATCACGCGATTTAAATCCACAAATGAGTCGGACAATTTATAAAAAGAGTGAGCGGGTGAGGTCTCAAATCAACACGACCCAACGGCAGGCACAGATTTATCATAATCGTCAAATTATGATTATAATGGTTACTTTGATGATAGTAATAACAATAAGGATAATGTTTATTGTTATTTATATTATGATTATCATTATCATTTATCATCACAATTATCATAATTATTATAATCATTATCATTATTATTATTATCACCATGAACATTATCATAATTTTCATCAGATTATTATTATCATTATAATTGTTATTATTATCATTATTATCATTGTCATCATTATCATTATTATTATTATTATTATTATTATTATTATTATTATTATTATTATTATTATTATTATTATTATTATTATTATTATTATTATTATTATCATTATTGTTGTTGTTGTTATTATAATTATTATTCTCATTATCATTTTTATCACAGTTATTGTTATTATCATTATTAATATTATTATCATCATTTCTATTATCATCTTATCATTATCATAACTTTTACTATTGATATTATTATTATTATCATTATCATTATTACTGTATTATCATCATTGCCATCATTACTATCATCATCACAATTACCATTATTATTATCAGTATCATCAGTATTACTAGTAATACTGTTATTATTATCATTATTTTGACGATAGTTGTCAGGATTTTTGTTAATACTATTTTCATTATTATATTCATTATCATCATATTTACTATTATCATCATCATACTATTATCGTTATCATCATTAACCTAACATTATCATTATCATCTTTATTATCATCATTGTTACTATTATCATCATCAATATCATTATCACCATCATCATCATCATTAACTTCACATCATCCTTATCATCTTTATTATCATTGTCACTATTATCATCATTGTTACTATCATCATCATCAGTATCATTATCACCATCATCATATTCATCAACTTCACATTATCCTTATCATCTTTATTATCATCATTGTTACTATTATCATCATCAATATCATCATCATTGACTTCACATCATCCTTATCATCTTTATTATCATCATTCTTACTATTATCATCATTGTTACTATTATCATCATTGTTACTATTTTCATCATCAATATCATCATCACCATCATCATCATTAACTTATAATTATCATTTTCATCTTTATTACCATCATTGTTACTCTTATCATCGTCAAAATCATTATCATCACCATCATCATCATCATTAACTTCACATTATCCTTATCATCTTTATTATTATCATTGCTACTATTATCATCATTGTTACTATTATCATCATCAATATCATTATCACCATCATCATCATTAACTTAACATTATCATTATCATCTTTATTATCATCATTGTTACTATTATCATCATCAATATCATTATCACCATCATCATCATTAACTTAACATTATCATTATCATCTTTATTATCATCATTGTTACTATTATCATCATTGTTACCATCATCATCATCAATATCATTATCACCATCATCATCATCATTAACTTAACATTATCATTATCATCTTTATTATTATTTGTTACTATTATCATCATTGTTACTATTATCATCATTGTTACTATTATCATCAATGTCATCATCACCATCATCATCATTAACTTAACATTATCATTATCATCTTTATCATCATCATTGTTACTTTTATCATCATTGTTACTATTATCATCATTGTTATTATTATCATCAATATCATTATCACCATCATCATCATTAACTTAACATTATCATTTTCGCCATTATCACCGTATGATTATTTCCAGTTCTGTGTTGATATCCATTATCTTCTCCCTCAAGTTCCACCTCCAAGCACCTCCGAGACACACCCCTCTCTCTCTCCCTCCGCAATAGGCGTGCTGTCCCGAGGAGACCTGGCAACTGAGCCCTTCCAATGGATGTCAAGCAGATGTAATTTCGCGTGCCAAGCCTCATTTCCCCCATGCCAAGGGTATCAGTCACGATGGGTATCAGTGTCATTGTGGAGGCACTGTCGGGTCTCTTGATTTCGGTTGATGGCAGAAGTCTCCGCTGGGTCTTCCTTGCTAATATCATTATTATCATTATCGTCATTTTTTATTATCCCTTTTTTGTTTTTTATTGTTTTTGTTCTTGGTATTGATAGTATTGTTGTTATTATCCTCATTGGCATCATCATCGTTGTTGTTATTATTATCATTGTTATTATCATCATTATTATTATTATTATTATTATTATTATTATTGCTATCATTATCATATTATTACTATTATCATTCTTATTATTGTTGTTGTTATTGTTTTTATCATTATTTATCATTATCATTATTCTTGTCATTGTTGTTATCATTATTATCACCATCATCATTATCATAATTTTTATCATATTGATAGGGAAAAATCTTTAAAGGTAAATTCCAATAATAAACTAATAACGAATATGTAAGAAAAAACAAATATGAGAAAAGAATGCTAAAAAACAGAAAGAAAGAACTGCAAACACACAAGGCACGAATTCCAGCAACAAATTCAGCAGAATAACAAAATATAACAAAGAAATGATTTAAAACCGAAAAAGAAAGAGAGAAAGATTGAAAGAAAATGTACATACAGCACACACACACACACACACACACGAACTAAAAAAAGAAAAAGAGAAAGTAAGAAAAGGCACAGTCGAACAACACATAGACACACACATACACACAAAAAGACACACAGACACACACATACACGAACACACACACAAAAAAGTAAGACAAGGCACAGTCGAACAACACACACACACACATACACACAAACACGAACTGAAAAAAGAAAAGGAGAAAATAAAACAAAGACATAGTCGAACACCACACACACACACATATACACACACACACAAACACACAAACACGAACTGAAAAAAAGAAAAAGAGAAAATAAAACAAAGACACAGTCGAACACCACACACACACACAAACACATACACACACACACACACACACACACACACAAACACGAACTGAAAAAAGAAAAAGAGAATATAAAGCACACACACACACGAACACACAAATAAGCCCGCAGCATAAGTTACAGCATGCCATAAATCAGTGCAACAAGGATGCAAACCCCAGAAACCTAGAAGTTG
>NC_091564.1:7932181-7935576 GCF_042767895.1 Penaeus vannamei | reverse complement strand
GTAGGCAGGAGAGAAGAGAGAGAGAGATAGAGAGAGGGAGGGAGGGAGGGAGGGAGGGAGGGAGGGAGGGAGGGGGAGAGAGAGAGAGAGAGAGAGAGAGAGAGAGAGAGAGAGAGAGAGAGAGAGAGAGAGAGAGAGAGAGAGAGAGAGAGAGAGAGAGAGAGAGAGAGAGAGAGAGAGAGATAGAGAGAGGAGAGGGAGGGAGGGAGAGAGAGAGAGAGAGAGAGAGAGAGAGAGAGAGAGAGAGAGAGAGAGAGAGAGAGAGAGAGAGAGAGAGAGAGAGAGAGCGAGAGAGAGAGAGAGAGAGAGAGCGATATATATATGAATATATATATATATATATATATATATATATATATATATATATTTATATATATATATATATATATATATATATATATATATATATATATATATATATATATATATATATATATATATATGTATACATATATACATACAAACTCATAAACATGTGCCCTCAGGTACGTTCCCAACAACACCTTTAATCGACCCAGCCCAATATAGCAATATTTATATCGTAGTCTATTAAATCTATCCCGACAACACCCGACCCGGCTTATCCCAGTCGATGGCGCCCTTGCCTTAATCTCTTTAAGGGACGGCTAACCCAATCTGCCAGGCACTGATGTACTGGGATCAAAAACAACGCTGACAGAGCACATAGGAAGGTTTCCCTGCCCGTCTGTTTAACTGCGTTTAACAAGGGGAAAGTGAATGGGTGTTTGTCGAACTTTGGAGGCGGTTTGTGTGGGAGGAATGAAGGTTTGGTTTGTGGTTTTCGTGTTTTTGTTTGTTTTTTGTTTATTTGTTTAGAGATGTATATGCGAATGATATAGATAGGGATGTGAATATATGCAAAATATTAAAAACAAAACCACACTTCCCCAGCCATACCTAGACCGAGAACACACACACACATACCAACAGACACACACACACACACACACACACACACACACACACACACACACACACACACACACACACACACACACACACACACACACACACATACACACACACACACACACACACACACACACACACACAGACAGACACACACACACACAGACACACACACACACATGCACACAAACACCCCCCACCCCCACCCACTCCCATCCATCCAACCCTCTCATCCCCAACTCCACCAGCCCCCCCCTTCCTTCCTACCCCTCCTCCCCTTCTCAACCCCTCCCTCCCCCCCAGCTCCTCCCATTCCCAACCAGCTGATGACGAGGCAGGCCAGAGTCGAAGCCGGTTAATATCCCAAGGTTAAAGTTCAGGTACGGTTAATTACTTTCCCTCGCCCCGAAGGGTGGAGGTTCTTTAGACTTGGTGGGTAATTTTCCCTTCTCTTTCGTCTCCGTCAGCTGACTCCCTCTTCTCTGCCGTAATTAATTCCCCAGACGTTTTATTGTACCTTTTTTTATGTTGTTGTTGGTGGTGGCGTTGCTACTGTTAATTATTGCTCTTTATACTCTTATCATTGCTTTTGTCATTGTTATTATCAATATCATTATTGCTATCATCGTTATTATAACTATGATTATTATTCTCATTATTACAAAATTATTATCTTTATTATTATCATCAATCATTACTACTACCACTACTACTACTGCTAGTATCATTACTATTGTTCTTAGTCGTAATTGTTATCATTATATCATTATCAACAACATAATCATCATTATTGTTACTATGATCATTATTATTATCATCATCTTTATCATTATTGTTATTGTTATCAGTACATCTTTCATCTTTGATATCATTATGATTTTTTTTTTCAATTACTGTTATCTGAGATTATCACCATTGTTATTCTTTGCAATGTTAGCATTATTATTACTACACTGAGATAATATTACTGAATATATTACCATTCCTATTCTATGCTTACAGTAATTAATATCCTATTTTCTTATCTTTATTTCTATCTGTAACCTTGTCTTCGGGAAACTATAACGTTGAATTTATCATTGTTAATAGTGTTAATAATGTTTTTACTTTAAAGTTATGATGTATATTAAATTTTTATTCCATCTTGTTCTCTTTTTTATGTTCATTAGCATTTTAATATCCTCGTAACTATGGTACATTAATTAAGATTACACTATTGATTAATCTTGTTAACTGAATTCTTCTATTTCGTGCTAATAAAGTTTGCATTTCATTATCATCATTTCCGAGATCTAAATTCTTTGTTCTCTGCTATCCGTGTTTTCTTTTTTTTCTTTTCTTTTCTTTTCCTATTCGTCGAAACTGTATCAAATCTCAGACATTTTTATTTTAATTCATCTTTTTCTCTTCTCACAGCTTTTATTGGTTTCTTCTCCCATTTTCGTTTCTTCTTTTTTTTTGTTTTGTTTTTTAAGCCAAATCCTTTTGCATTAATTTATCATGTCCCTTCTCATTTTCTTTCAATTTCTCTTCCATATTCCTTTTCTTTAAGTCAAACATTTTCAAATCAACTAATAATTTGTTTCATCTCATGTCCTTTATCGTTTTCATTATCTAATTTTCTTATCTTTTTCTTCGAAGTCAATTTTCTTTTTTTATAGTAATTAATAAATTTCCCTGCCATGGCTTTTATCATCTTCTTTTTAACTTCCCTTTTTCCTTTTTTTTCCTTCTAGCTCTCTCAAGGCGCACCTCTCCGTGAAGAGATTTGCTGTAAGTTAGTTTTCTTTTGATATTGCGAAACTCCTGACATCTTTTCGAAATACTTTCTCAGTCTTCTGTTTTCTCTTCTTGAAAAATGAAGAAAAATAATGAATAAGTAAAATTATCAATAAGAAAAGTGTAGATGTACCAGATTGTTAATCATATTTCAAGATCAATATTTGATAAATCATATATTTTTTTGTTTGTTTGTTTGGTGAAATTCACAGCATCGAATTTTACATTTCCTAATTAGTTCACAACTGATGAACTAGAAATTAATTAACGTACATCTGTTGAGCAAATATCTGAATAATTGTACCTTTAACACCGTTTTTATCCAAAACATTAGCATCTAACGGAGATAAATAGATTTATCTTATTTTCCAATTTTGATAATTTCTTGTTCAATTTCTTGAAGTTTCCTCTTCCACTTCCTCGGAGATTTAATTTCCTCCTCAAAACTATTCCTTTCTTAGATCCGTCTTTGAATTTTATTTTCTATCTTTTCCACAAAATCCAATAATCATTATCTATTCATCAAATTCTCTCTCACGTCTTCTGGATAGGCGGAGGTTGGGAGGGGGGGGGGGAGAGGGGGATGGGGGGAGAGGAAAGGAGAGACAAAGGAGGTGGGAAGGATGGATGGAGGGAGGGAGGGAAAGAAGGAGAATGAGATGGAATAGTAAAGGAGAGAATTAGGA
>NC_091564.1:7899681-7904681 GCF_042767895.1 Penaeus vannamei | reverse complement strand
CTCCCCTCACTCTCCCGTTCCCTTTCGACAACTGCACATTTGTCTCGTCTCCCCTTACTCTATTCTTTCTTTTCCGTCTGTAATTCTATTTTTTTCCTTCTTTTGTTCTCTGTCTATTCATTGTCTTTCGTCTCACTTTTTTTTCTCTCATTATTTTCCTTTTCTCTTTTCCTTCCCCTTTCTTCATCTCTCTCTCCTCTTCATTCCTTCCTCTTCCGTTCGTTTCCCTTATCTTTTGTGTCCTTAATTGTTCGGTCTCTTCCTCTTGCTCTTCTCGTTTCCCTGCATCCCCTCGACTCCTTGTCTCTCCCCAAAATTCTTTCCTCTCCCCTCATTCTCTCGTCTGTCCCTCTTCTCCCTTGCTGCTTTCCTGTTATTCCATCTCCGTCCTCTTGTCTCGCGCTCCACTTGAACCTCACCTCTTTATCCTCCTAACAAATTATTTCCTCCCTTCAATTGCTTCTCGTCCCCTGTTTTCTCTTGCGTTTTTTCACTGCAATTCTTCCTTTCTTTCGTCTCGTCTTCGGGCCTTCCCTCCACCTCCCTGTACTTGCCTCCCTCCCCTCCTCCTCTGGTTTCTTTCTTCTTCCTCTCTTTCTCTTTCCTTGCCCTTCAAGCTTTTTCCTGTCTCCTTCCCTTCCTTTTTTCCTCTTTTCCTGCCCTCCCCCTCTCTCCTTCCTCCTTTCTCCGTCCTCTCCTCCCCCTACCTACTTTTAGTCTCATGGTCTATACATTTGTCCTTTTCCTTCCTTCTCCCACTCCCCCTCGCACCTAAATATCCCTCTCCCCCTCTCCTCCCTCTTCCTAGTCTTCCCTCTCCCTATATCCTCTTCCTCCCCCCCACTCTCATTCTCCTCCCTCCTTACCCCTACCTGTCCTCCCCTCCCTACTCCTCCCATCCCCCTCCCCCACTCTCCACTTCCTGTTCTCGCTCTTCCGCTCCTAAGTGCCTTCCTCTCTCCTTATCATCCTCTTCCTAGCCCCCTCCCTCCATTCCTATATCTCATCTACCCATTCTTTCCCCTTCCTGCGTCCCATTTCCTATTCCTCCGATATTTCTCCCTCCTCTTCCTCCTCCTCCCTCCACTCATACATGTCTCGCCCCCCCCCCTTCCCTCCCTATCCCCATCCTCCCCCTGCTATCTCTTTCTCCCTCACCACCCCTACCGACTCCCCTCCCTATCCACCTGTGTCCTTCCTCCCCTCACCTCTTGCCACCTTCTTGCCTCCTCCCTCCCTCCCTCCCCCCACCTTCCCCATCTCCCTACCTTCTTGCCTTCCCCACCTCCCCCCAACTCTCTCCTCTCCCCTCCCAACCTCCCTCTCCCCTCCCAACCTCCCTTCCCCCCAACTCTCTCCCTCTCCCCCTCCCAACCTCCCTCCCCCTCCAACTCTCTCCCCCTCCCAAACTCCCCCCTCCATGGTCTTGAAGTATATACGCCCTTCAAAGCGAGCCAATATTTCCGACAGGACTCCCCTCTCCCCTCCCCCCTTCCCCCTCCCCTCTCTCCTACCACTTGAGGGCACGTCCCAGCCGGTAATAAGGACATTCCCCCCCGCAGTTCCATAATCCTAAGCGCCTTCTAAGGGGAGGGAGGAGGAAGGAGGGAGGAGGGAGGAGGAAGGGGGAAGGAAGAAGGAGGGACGAGGGAGGGGGGAGGAGGGAAGAGGAAGGAGGGAGGAGGGAGGAGGGAGGAGGGAGGAGGGAAGGAGGAGGAAGGAGGGAAGAGGAGGAGGAAGGGGGGAGGGAGGGAAGAGGAAGGAAGGAGGGAGGAGGGAGGAGGGAGGTGGGAGGAGGAAGGTGGGAGGAGGATGGAGGAGGAAGGAGGGAGGAGGAAGGAGGAAGGAGGGAGGAAGGAGGGAGGAGGGAGGAGGGAGTAAGGAAGGAGGGAGGAGGAAGGAGGAAGGAGGGAGGGAGGAGGAAGGAGGGAGGGAGGAGGAAGGAGGGAGAGGGAGGAGGAAGGGAGAGAAAGGAAGAGGGAAGGAGGAAGGGAAGGGAAGGAGGAGGGAAAGGAGAAGGAGAGAGGAGGAAGGAGGGAGGGAGGAGTTGGGAGGAGAGGAGGAGGAGGAAGGAGAGAAGAGGGAGGAGAGAGAAGGGAGGAGGGAGGAGGAGGGAGGAGGGAGGAAGGGAGGAAGGAAGCAGGAGGGAAGGAGGGAGGAAGAAGGAGGGACGAGGAGGGGGGAGGAGGAGGGGAGAGGAAGGAGGGAGGAGGGAGGAGGGAGGAGGAAGGAGGGAGGAGGGAGGAGGAAGGAGGGAAGGAGGAAGGAGGGGGAGGGAGGAGAGGAAGAGGGAGGAGAGGGAGGAGGAAGGAGGGGGGAGGAGGGAGGAGGAAGAAGGAGGAAGGAGGGAGGGAGAAGGAGAGAGAAAGGAAGGAGGGAAGGGGAAAAGGGAGTTGGGAGGGAGGAGGAAAGGAGAGGAGGAGAGAGGAGGAAGGAGGGAGGAGGGAGTTGGGAGGAGGAGGAGGGGAGGAGGGAGGAGGAAGGGAGAGAAAAGAGAAGGAGAGAGAAGGGAGTTGGAGGAGGGAGGAGGAAGGAGAGAGGAGAGAGTAGGAAGGAGGGAGGAGGGAGTTGGGGAGGAGAGAGGAGGGAGGAGGGAAGGAGGAGGAGGAGAGGAGAGAGAGAGAGAGAGAGAGAGAGAGGAGAGAAGGGAGTTGGGAGGAGGGAGGAGGAAGGAGGAGAGAGGAGAGAGGAGGAAGGAAGGGAGGAGGGAGTTGGGAGGAGAGGAGGAGGGAGGAGGGGAGGAAGGAGGAAGGAGAGAGAGAGGGAGGAGAGAAGAGAGAGGAGAGAGAAGAGGAAGGGAGTTGGGAGGAAGGAGGAGGAAGGAGGAGGAAGGAGAGAGGAGAGAGGGAGGAAGGAGAGAGGAGGGAGTTGGGAGGAGAGAGGAGGGAGGAGGGAGGAGGAAGGAGGAAGGAGAGAGAGAGAGAGGAGAGAAGAGAGAGGAGAGAGAAGGGAGTTGGGAGGAGGGAGGAGGAAGGAGAGAGGAGGAAGGAGGGAGGAGAGAGAAGGAAGGAGGGCGGAGGAAGGAGGGAGGAGGGGGGAAGGGTAAGTGGAGGAAGGGAGTATTATGGCAACAGCTTTAAGTTGCCTTTGGACGGCTCTTCTTCTGCCCTTGCCATACCTCCGGCCTTCGGTGTTCCTCCCAGTGCGGTTATTACTCGAAATGTCCATCGAGAGTATTCCCTCGACTCGGGCCTTTGGAGGAGGACTTGAGGAGGAGGTAGGATAATGGGTTGCTCCTTCTACCCAGTCTCTCCTCTTCTCCCTTCTATCTCCCTCTCTTCTCCCCCTCTCTCCATTTTTTTCTGGACAGTTTTCTTTTGCTTTCGCGTTGATCGGCGAAAGAAAAAAAAAAGGGGGGGGGAGGGGAAGAAATCTTGAATCCATTACCTCACTTTCCTTGCGTCTCTGTGCCCGTTTGTTTGTCTGTCTGTCTCTCTTTCCCACTCTCAGTCTCTCTCTCTCTCTTTCCCACTCATGGTCTCTCTTTCTTTCTTTTTTTCTTTCTTTCTTTCTTTCTTTCTTTCTCTTTCTCTCTCTCTCTCTCTCTCTCTCTCTTTCTCTCTCTCTCTCCCTCTCTCTCTCTCTCTCTCTCCTTCCCTCCTTCCTCCCCCCCCTCTCTCTCTCTCCCTCCCTCCCTCTTTCCCTGCCCCCCCTCTCTCTCTCTCTCCCTCCCTCTCTCCCTCCCTCCCTCCCTCTTTCCCTGCCCCCCCTCCCCTCTCTCTCTCTCTCTCCCTCCCTCTCTCTCCGACTCTCTCATTATCTCTATTTTCATCCCTTTTTTCGTCTCCTAAATCCACGCGGAACCTGCACGGCCATCGCATTCCTTCCTTTGGCACGACTGAACGGATCGCCATTATTGCTTTCGTGTTCAAAGAAATTAATTTTAGACGACGACAAGACACAGGGAGGCGGAGAGGAGGAGGGAAAAAAATCTTAAGGGGCGCGAAGAAGGAAGGGAAGGAACTTGAGGAAGAGAGTAGGAAAGATAGAGGGAGATTGAGTGTAGGAAAGTAAGGTCGAGAAACAGAAAGAAGAGAGGTGTAGGAAATGGTTGAGAAATAGAAAAAAGAAGGAATGTATAGAAAAAGGACTGAGAAAGAGAAAAAAAGAGAAAAAAGTGTAGAAAAGTGGATTTAGAAGAAGAAGAAAAGAAAAAAGTCGCATGAGAAATAGCTGAGAAAGAGAAAAAAATATAGAAAAATGGTTAAGAAATCGGAGATAAATATGTATACAAAAATGGTTGAGAAGCAGAGAAAAATAGAAAAAAAATAACAGAAAAAAGGTTGAAAAACAGAGAAAGAGACAAAAGGTATCTAGAGAAAGGAAATAAGTGCGAGAGAGAGAAGTGGGAACGAGAGAGGCAGTTAAAGTAAAATTTTCACATTTCACGAGGCGGTCTTGCGGGTTGCCAACTAGGCTATTACGGCAGATTTTCATCCAGTTGAGATGTTATGGTTTTCCTTATTTTCTTGCTCTCTGGCGCAGCAGCTCTTTGAAAGGGAAAACCGTTTTAAAATAAAAGCTCTTTAAGAATGCGTAATTTTCTTTTTGTCAAATCTTTTATAGGTAAGATATGATACATATGAAAAGATATTTAAAGATGTTAAGTAGACACCATAAAAGTAAAAAAAAGAAGAAGAAGAAAGAAGAAAAAAAAAAACAACAAAAAACACGTGCATGTATTCTTTGAAGAAATTTATCAAATGAAAACATCGAGAGCAATACGGAGAAATTGTGTGACAAGAATATCAGTACTTGAACATTACTGTTATTGTTATTACTTTTATTAATGATGTAAATGGTGACGGAATCAGAAGCGACATTAAAAGTGTAAAGATAATGATAAGGGTCCTGTTAACTTTATAACTTGGTGATAATAATGATAATGATAAGATAATAGAGATGATGAGAAATGATGGTAATACGTATAACAGCATTCGTAAAAATAATGCTAATGCTTCTGCTAGCTTTGTTAATGGTGATGATGATGAAAACGATAG
>NC_091564.1:7874681-7877181 GCF_042767895.1 Penaeus vannamei | reverse complement strand
AGAGAGAAATGAAGAGAGAGAGAGAGAGAGAGAGAGAGAGAGAGAGAGAGAGAGAGAGAGAGAGAGAGAGAGAGAGATAGAAATGAAGAGATGGGAGAGAGAGAGAGAGAGAGAGAGAGAGAGAGAGAGAGAGAGAGAGAGAGAGAGAGAGAGAGAGAGAGAGAGAGAGTGAAAGCAGAGGTAGCGAGGAGAGGGAGAGAGAAGAAAGAAGAATAAGAAGCAGTAGAAGTAGAAGAAATAGGTGGAGGAAGGAGAAGAAAGAAGAAGAAACGGTTAAGTAGAGAAGAAGAAAGAGGTGGAGGATGGGAGAAAAAGAGAAGAAGATGTTGAAAAAGAAGAAGAAAGAGGTGGAGGAGGGGAGAAAAAGAGAAGAAGAAGAAGAAGATGTTGAAGAAGAAGAAAAGAATAGGAGGCGGAGAAGGTGGAGAAAGACGAAGAAGAAGACAAAGACGAAGAAGAAGAAGTTTCTCAGGACCCTTTGCATGCCCCTATGCAGTAACTGTAACCTGAGCCAGGAAGCCTGTTTAAACTTTGATAATGAAGCTTGTAACATCCAGTCAACCTGCTGTAGTAAAAGTCAAAGGCAAAAGCAACTCACCTTTACTGCAGCCAAAGGGAAGTGAGAGGCTGTCTGAAGGGCAGGGGGCAGCTGGCGTGATCGCGTGACCCTTATGCACAACTTGGGGTTTGACATGACATGACATGACCTCCAATTCAGAGGTTTCCCTAAGTGTGTAGAAAAAAAATCCAAGGTTGTATGAAAATCTGTGTTAAGATTAAGGTATCAAATTAAAGATGAATATTTCTTGACTTTCGGTTTGGACTCTTAGGTTAAAAAAAAAAAAAGAGAAATATATATATATATATATATCTATATATATATATATATATATATATATATATATATATATATATATATATATATATATATATATATATATATATAAATGAATAAAGATAAAAAAACAAAAAGATATGCTTTTCTTTTTTTTCTTACATCACAGGTATACAGATAGTTATAATGTAACTGAGACAGACGAAAAGGAGAATAAGAAACAAACAAACAAACACATAAACAAAGCAACAAATACACTCACAAACAAATAAACAAACAAATAAATAAATACAAAAAATCCATAAACAAACACAAAAATAAACAAATAAACTAAATAAAGAAAAAAATCCATAAACAAATACAATAAAAAATAAAGAAAAAATCCATAAACCAAATCCAATAAAAAATAAAGAAAAAATCCATAAACAAATACAAAAAAAAAAAAACATAAAGAGAAAAAATCCATAAACAAATAAAGGAAAAAATCATAAATATTATACAAGCTAAAAATAAATAAAAAATAAAAAATAAATAAACAAAGAAAAAATCCTGAATTGTGGAGCAGGTGCACACAGCTCAATCGGAGGCACAAAAGAGCCAGAGAAAGCAGTCAGCGGGGCCAGCGAATGACGTCTCTCGTTGAATTCTCTTTGGGTTTTTCCTACGGAGAAGTGACGTGGGCGGGGTTGGGGGAAATCAGCCGGAAGCTAGTAGATTAGAATGTGGGACTGCCTGTTTGTTTGTTTGTTTGTGTGTGTGATTGTTTGTGTGTGTGTGATTGTTTTTTTGTGTTTTTTTGTTTGTGTGTGTTTATTTGTTTGTTTGTTTGTGTGTGATTGTTTTTTGTTTTTTTTGTTTGTGTTTGTTTGTGTGTGTTTGTTTGTTTGTGTGTTTGTTTGTATTATGTGTGTTTATTTATGTGTGCGTGTGTCTGTGCGTGCTTGCATGTGTGTCTTCGTGTGTTTGCGTATATATATGTGTGTATGAGTATGTGTGTGAAAAGTCTGCGTATGTGTGTGTGTGTGTGTATGAGCGCGTTTGTGTTAAGTCTGCGTGTGTTTGCGTGTGTATGCATGTATGTCCATGTATATGTGTATGTCTGTGAATGCGTATCGCCTTAGGCTTTTCCCCCAATCGACGCAGCATCCCGCCAGCCCATTTCTGTAGCATCTTACCCTCTCCCAATGGCTTTGCACCCATTCTGCATCCCATTAGTACTAAATATGCAGCGATCGCCTCTCTTCTGCGGCCTAATCCACGTGTTTCGAGTCACAATTCCACTTTGGTAAAATATTCACTCGTTCTCCCTCCCGCAAGTCCTTTCCTTCGAGGCTTTCTCCGTGTAATACCAATTCCCTGGTCTATTGTATTATTTAAACTTGCGTCTTTTTTTTTTTTGGGGGGGGGGAGGGGTCTCCTTGGATGCTGTTGTTCTCATTTCATGCCCGGTCTTACTCTAACTCAATCTTTATTTTCTTTCTTTCTTTCTTCTCTCTCTGTCTCTCTCTGTCTCTCCAGCTCTCTCTCTCTCTCTCTCTCTCTCTCTCTCTTTCTCTCTCTCTCTCTCTCTCTCTCTCTCTCTCTCTCTCTCTCTCTCTCTCTCTCTCTCTCTCTTTCTCTATTTTATTTTCTCTATCTAAAATTTCCAATTCTCCTGTATTTCTG
>NC_091564.1:7791481-7796481 GCF_042767895.1 Penaeus vannamei | reverse complement strand
GAATTGGAGGTCATGTCATGTCATGTCAAACCCCAAGTTGTGCATATGTCACGCGGATCACGTTGCGGCCCTGCCCTTCAGACAGCCTCTCACTTCCCTTTGGCTGCAGTAAAGGTGAGTTGCTTTTGCCTTTGACTTTTACTACAGCAGGTTGACTGGATGTTACAAGCTTCATTATCAAAGTTTAAACAGGCTTCCTGGCTCAGGTTACAGTTACTGCATAGGGGCATGCAAAGGGTGCTGAGAAACTTCAACTTCTTCGTCTTTGTCTTCTTCTTCGTCTTCCTCCATCTTCTCCGCTTCCTTATCCTATTTATTCTTCTACTTCTTCAACATCATCTATTTGTTCTTCTTCTCTTTTTCTCCCCTCCTCCACCTCTTTCTTCTACTTCTACTGCTTCTTATTCTTTTTCTTCTCTCTCCTTCTCCTTTCTACCATGCTTTCTCTCTTTCTCTTTCTCTCTCTCTCTCTCTCTCTCTCTCTCTCTCTCTCTCTCTCTCTCTCTCTCTCTCTCTCTCTCTCTCTCTCTCCCATCTCTCTCTCTCTCTCCTCTCTCTCTCTCTTTCTCTCTCTCTCTCTCTCTCTCTCTCTCTCTCTCTCTCTTTCTCTCCCTCTATATATATATATTTCTCTCTTCCTCTATCATTTTCTCTCTCTCTCTCTCTCTCTCTCTCTCTCTCTCTCTCTCTCTCTCTCTCTCTCTCTCTCTCTCTCTCTCTCTCTCTTCTCTCTCTTTCTCTCTCTCTCTCTCTCCCTCTCTTTCTCTCTCTTTTTTCTCTCTCTCTTTTATTTCTCTCTTTTCTCTATCATTCTCTCTTCTTCTCTCTCTCTCTCTCTCTCTCTCTCACTCTCTCTCTCTCTCTCTCTCTCTCTCTCTCTCTCTCTCTCTTTCTCTCTCATTCGTACCTTCGTACCAATGCGCCCTTTTTCTCTATTTTTCCTCCCCTTGTGCTACAGTATCGTGGACCAAGCTTCATGAATAGAGTCTACAAGATTAATACCACACTGACCCTCTGCAGTATTATGATCGTCTTTTACCCTACGTCTTACCCAACAGAAGCAAAAGAAAGAGGGAAAGAAAGAGGAAATGGAAAGAAAAAAAAATAGAATGAAGGAATGGACAGTCTGATAATGGACTAGACTGAACTTGAACCTCAGGGAGATAAATGAATTCGTTTCAATGGTTTAATCATTAAGGGGATATAACACAGGAGGACAGGACATCGCACGCTGACTTGAGGGGGATTTCTTGAAGAAGGCGTTTGTGGGAGAGAGAGGGAAAATTGGGGGACAAGAAGGGAAGGAAGAAAGAATAAGAAATAAAGAAAAAAAGGAAGTAGGGGAGTGAGGAAAAATTGGGGGACAAGAAGAGAAGGAAGAAATAAAAGAGAAAGAAAGAAGAGGGAGAGAGGAAAAATTTGGGGAAAAGAAGGGAAGGGAGAGAGAATAAGAAGAAAGAAAAAAAGGAAGTAGGGGAGAGAGGGAAAATTGGGGGACAAGAAGAGAAGGAAGAAAGAAAAGAGGAAGAAAGAAGGAGAGAGAGAAAATTGGGGGAAAAGAAGGAAGGAAGAAAGAAAAGAGCAAGAAGGAGAGAGGAAAAATTGGGGGACACAAGGGAAGGATGAAAGAATAAGAGGAAATAAAGAGAGGGAAGATGGAGAGAGAGGAAAATTGAGGGACAAGAAGGAAAGAAAGAGAGAGAGGAAAAATTGGGGGACAAGAAGTGAAGAAAGAGTGAAAGAGAGTAGAAGAGAGAGAGGAAAAATTGTGGGGCCAAGAAGGGAAGGAAGAAAGAATAATAAGAAAGAAAGAGAGGGAGAAGGAGAGAGACGAAAAATTGGGGGACAAGAAGGGAAGGAAGAAAGAAGAGGAGGAAGGAGAGAGAGGAAAATTGGGGGACAAGAAGAATAATAAGAAAGAGAAAAATTGGAGAATAAGAAGTGAAGGAAAGAAAGAAAGGGAGGAAGAAGGAGAGAGAGGAAAATTGAGACAAGAGAAGAAAATGAAGAAAGAATAAAAACAAGAGGGAAAGAAGGCGTTCGTTGGAGAGAAAGAGAGAGAGGAAGAAATTGAGGGACAAGAAAGAAAGGGAGAAAGAGAGAAAAAAAGTCCACTGGTGGAAAAACTGAGGGACAGGGAGGAAAAGGAAGAGAGAATAAGAAAGAAAGAGAGAAAAGAAGTTGAGGGAAAAAGTAAAGGGACAAGAATGAAAGAAAGAAAGAAGGAAGGAAAGGTTGCGAGGAAAGAGGAAATTGGAAAAAAGAAGAAGAAAGAAGGCGTCCATTGGAGAGAGACGAAAAACTGAGGGACAAAAAGAAAAGAAAAGAGAAAGAAGGAAAAGAATAGGATCAATATTCGAAAATGAATCCACAAGTTGATAAAAGATGTCAACTTTTAAGGAAAGCTTTTGTCTTTTTTTTTTTCTTTTTTTTTCTTCCTATGACAACAACGTTCTATCCTGAAATTCGACTTTGATAAATTGAGTCTATTTTGCCATTCCGTTTTCCTTTTTTTCGTTCTTTTCGTTTTTTTATTTTATCTTTTTTTTTTTTTTTTTTTTTTTTTTTTTTATTAAATCATTCCACCTCATTTCAAGAAACATCACCTAACTTTTCTCATTTTCTTCTTCCTTTTCTATTTTCTTTCTTTTTATGCGAACGTGAGACATCGACTTCATTTTGTTCTATTCTTGTACAAGCTTCACTTTTATTCTTCCAAAGATCTTCAAATTTCCTTCCGTTTATGGAGTTCGATCCCTCATTAAGATTCGTGATGTATTTTTTTTTTTTTTTTTTTTTTTTGAGTGATACCTGTCTGTGCTTGCTTTTGGTGAGGATATCGTCTATAAATAGATTCAAAAAATGATGGTGTCTGGGTGTGGGCGGGTGTGCGTGTGTGTGTGTGTGTGTGTGTGTGTGTTTGTGTGTGTGTGTGTGTGGGTGAGTAATACGTAAATCTGAACGAAGTACATGATTTAAAGCGTATTGCTCACACCCACCACACACACACACATACACACACACACACACACACACGCACACGCACACGCCCGCCCGCACCCAGACACCATCCTTTAGATCTATTTATAGACGATATCTCACCCGTAAGTACACTTGAAGACGAATTATCCTCAAATACATCACGAATCTTAATGAGGGATCGAACTCCATGAAGCAACTTCTTGGAAGGAAATTTGAGAAAGTCTTTGGAAGAATAAAAGTGAAGCTTGTACAAGAATAGAACGAAATGAAGTCGATGTCTCACGTTCGCATAAAAAAGAAAGAGAAAATAGAAAAGGAAGAAAGAAAATGAGAAAAGTTAGGTGATGTATCCTGACATGACGTCGAATGATTTCATACGAAAAAAAAACAAAACAAAACGAAAAGAACGAAAAAAAAGGAAAACGGAATGGCAAAATAGACTCAATTTTATCAAAAGTCATTAGAGAATGGAATTGAAAGATGAATCGTTGTTGATCAATAGGGAAGAAAAAAGCGAAGAAAAAAAAGAAAAACTTTCCTTAAAAGTTGATACTTTTTATCAAATCAGAGTTCATTTTTCGAATATTGATCCTATTCTTTCCTTCTTTCTCTTTTCTTTTCTTTTTGTCCCTCAGTTTTTCGTCTCTCTCCAATGGACGCCTTCTTTCTTCTTCTTTTTTCCAATTTCCTCTTTCCTCGCAACCTTTCCTTCCTTCTTTCTTTCTTTTTCATTCTGTCCCTTACTTTTTCCTATTAACTTCTTTTCTTCTCTTTTCTTCTTTCCTTTATCTTTCCTTCCTTTTCCTCCTGTCCTCAGTTTTTCCACCAGTGACTCTTTTTTCTCTCTTTCTCCTTTTTCTTGTCCTCAATTTCTTCCTCTCTTTCTCTCCAACGAACGCCTTCTTTCCCTCTTGTTTTTATTCTTTCTTCATTTTCTTCTTGTCCTCAATTTTTCCTCCTCTTCCTCCCTTTCTTTCTTCCTTCACTTCTTGTCCCTCAATTTTTTTCTTCTTTCTTTCTTATTATTCTTTCTTCCTTCCCTTCTTGTCCCCACTTTTTCCTCTCTCTCCTTCCTCCTCTTCTCTTTCTTTCTTCCTTCCCTCTTGTCCCCTCAATCTGCTGTCTCTCTCCTTCTCCTTCTTTCTTCTTTATTATTCTTTCTTTCCTTCCCCTTCTTGTCCCTGCCAATTTTTCCTCTCTCTTCCTACTCTCTTTTCTTTTCTTTTCACTTCTTGTCCCCCAATTTTTCCTCTCTCTCTTTCTTTTCTTTCTTGTCCCTAAATTTTTCCCTCTCTCTCCTTCTTCCTCTCTTATTTCTTATTCTTTCATCCTTCCCCTTATTGTCCCCCACTTTTTCCTCTCTCTCCTTCTTGCTCTTTTCTTTCTTCCTTCCCTTCTTTTCCAATTTTTCCTCTCTCTCTCTCCTTCTTTTCTTCCTCTTTTCTTTTCTTCTTCCTTCTTCTTGTCCTCCAATTTTTCCTCTCTCCCCTACTTCCTTTTTTCTTTTCTTATTCTCTCTCCTTCCTTCTTTCCCCATGTTTTTCCTCTCTCCCTTCTTCTTTCTTCCTCTTTTATTTCTTCCTTCTCTTCTTGTCCCCTCTCAATTTTTCCTCACTCCCCTATTTCTTAACGACGGGTAAGTGGGTAATTAGCGCTTAACGAGGCTATTAGTAATTATACCCTCCCCTCCAAAATATTAAAAAAACAACTTCTTGAGTCAAAAGACAACCCACACCATACAGCTTAGTGAATATTTTTCCTTTTCTAAACTATTTTAATTTACAGAAAGGAAATGGTATCATATACAAGAACATTAAGAAAGGGCAAAATTAGGTGAACAAAAGGGAGAAGAAAAGGAGGAAGAAAGAAATGAAAGGAAACTGCAGAAAGACCACAAAGAGGATAGGGAAGTGAAGAAAAAGGAAAAGAAAAAAATTGGAATTATAGGAAGAGACCGACAAACAAGCACCAAGAAATGGGGAGAAGGTAGAGGAAAAGAAGAATAAGAAGGAAGAGGA
>NC_091564.1:7778981-7781481 GCF_042767895.1 Penaeus vannamei | reverse complement strand
TGAAAATGTGTGTTTTCTTGTCTATGTGTGCCGCCCCCAGGCTCAATATTGGCTCCCTTATTGGCACTCCCCCGGGGTTGGAATTGGTTCTTGTAGTCTCTGCAGGATTATTATCTTTCCTGTTATTATTTCATTACAGTTATCATTGTTATTATCTTTGTTTTTTTCATCTATCATTATGATCGTTATTGTCATTATTGGGATCAGTACCATCGTTATTGGTATTATCATTTTCGTTATCATTATCATCGTTATTTTCATTATGTTATCATTGTTATTGTAGTGTTATTGTTGTTTTTATCATTATTATTGTTGTTCATTATCCTCATTCTTGTTAATATTATAAACAATATTGTTATTGTCATTATTGTTATAGTCATCCTCAGTTATTATTATCATTATTGTTATTATTGTTATTATTGTTTTTATTATTATCATCATTATTATCATTATCAATATTATCATTATCATTATTATCATTATCGTTTTTATTAACATTATCATCACTGCAGGTGTTACAATCGTTACCATTATCATCAATACCCTTATATTTAGTACTTCCGTTTTAACTATTTTCATCATTGCAACAATTTTTTCCCTTCTGTCATCATTTTATTTTTGTTGCTTTTTTCCGTTCGTGAGCAGACTCTGCGAATGATAAGGACGATTTCAAATAATAAGAATAAAAGTTGCTGTAGAAAATGGCCGAGTGAAATCTTGCAGTGAAAATCCAATAAACCATCGGTATTGCTTGATTCTTCCTTTATACCCATCCTCCTCCTCTTTGCTTTTATTCTGAAACCATCTTCATGTTTTCTTCTATAACGATCCTCCTCATTCCTCTCCTTACAATCCTTCCCTTCCTAATACCTTTTATTCTACAACCATCTTCCTCATTCTTTCTTCTATAACCATCCTCCTCATTCCTCTACTTGCAATCCTCCTCCTCCTCACTCCTTTTCTAAAATCCTCCTCCTCATTCCTCTAGAACCATCCTCCTCCTCATTTTTCTTCTACAACCATCTTCCTTCTTATTCCTCCTCTTCTACAACTATCCTCCTTATTCCTCTTCTCCAACCATCCTCCTCCACATTCCTCTTCTTCTCCATCCTCTTCTACAACCTTAATCCTCATTTTCCTCTACAAAAATCCTCCTTATTCTCCATCCATCCTCCTCTTCTTCATTCCTTTTATTCTACAACCATCATCCTCATTTTTTTTTCCTCTACGACCATCCTCCTCACTTCGTTTCTTCTACAACCATCCTCCTCCTCCTTCCTCTTCTCCAACATCCTCCTCATTCCATTCCTCCTCCCACCATCCTCATTCCTCTTCTTCTCCAACCATCCCACTCCTCCTTCCTTTTTCTCCTTATCCTCCTCATTCCTCTTCTTCTCCAACCATCCCACTGCTTCCTCTTTCTCCTCATCCTCCTCATTCCATTCCTCCTCTTCAACCATTTCCCTCCTCATTCCTCTTCTTCTCCAACCACACTCCTCCTTCCTCTTTTTCGTCATCCTCATTTCATTTCTCTTCCCACCATCCTCCTCATTCCTCATCTCCTCCAACCATCCCACTCCTCCTTCCTTTTTCTCCTCATCCTCCTCATTCCATTCCTCCTCTTCAACCATTTTCCTCCTCATTCCTCTTCTTCTCCAACCTTCCCACTCCTCCTTCTTCCTCTTCTTCCCCATTCCTTAAAAAAAAAACGACGAAATGGTACGCTTTCCAATCCGTTTTTCTTACGTATACATCTGTTGACTCTCCCTCTTGAGACGCATCACGGACGAGTGTGTACTTACTGCATCTCGAACTACAAACCGCAGACAGTATTCCCAACCACGTACGTTTCCGGGAATGAAACCACGGGTCTTATAAAAAAAAAAAATAAATAAATAAAAAAATCCGGGAATGAAACCACGAGTCTTATAAAACAACAACAACAATAACAAAAGAGAGAAAGAAAGAAAAAACAACAACAACAACAAAAGAGAGAAAGAGTAAGAAAAAAAAGAAAGAAAGTAAGAAAAAAGAAGAAACAACAGGATAAAAAAGTATCCGAGAAAAACAACTACTGGAAGTGTGTGTTTGTGTGTGTGTGAGTCCGTGCGTGCGCCATGGATCCGGCGAAGATATTTCAGATTATTACCAACAGCACGCTACTGGGTGAGTATACGAGGTTCTTGGGTATTGTTGTCTCTGTGTGTCTTTCGGGTTCTTGCGCTTTCACTCTCCCTATTTTTCTCGTCTTGTTTGTCTGTGTTTTTTTTTTTTATTATTTCTCTTTTTTTTGTCTTGGTTTCTCTTCTCTTTCTTTCTCGTCTTGTTTGTCTGTTTTTTTTCGTCTTGGTTTCTCCTCTCTCTCTTTCTTTCTGTCTGTTGTCTCGGTTTCACTTCTCTCTTTTTCTTTCTGTGTGTTTGTTCTGTCTGTCTGTCTCTCTCTCTCTCTCTCTCTCTCTCTCTCTCTCTCTCTCTCTCTCTCTCTCTCTCTCTCTCTCTC
>NC_091564.1:7768981-7773981 GCF_042767895.1 Penaeus vannamei | reverse complement strand
TCTCTCTCTCTCTCTCTCTCTCTCTCCCCTATCTCTCTCTCCTCTCGCTCTTTCTTTTTCCTTCCCTCTTTCCCTCAGTCTCCCTCTTCCTCTCTCTCTCTCATTCTTTCTATTTTTTTTTTTTTTTTAACTGTTCTTCTCTCGTACTCTCTGCGTTTTAATGCGGTCAAGATGTTGCGTCGCACTGGCCTCCTGCGTCTTAGAAAGGAAGTACATGATCTCCGGTGGAAATTTTTAATGAAAATGGATGTTTGTAATTCGAAGAAAGCGTATTGTGCTTCCTTTCTCTTTTGGACTTTTTCTTTGTAATATCTTCTTTTTTGTATTTTCTTTGTTCTTTTTAATATCCGTTTTTCTCCCTTGGCCTTATTAATTACTGGAGGAAGCACACACACGCTGGTTAAAAGAAAGAAATTAAGAATTGTTTTTGCATTCCTTTTGATACATACATTTTTTCTTTTAACATTTTTTTCTCGGTATCATTTATTCATATACATTTTCTCTTAACCTGACATTTTATTTTATATATTTTTTTCTTTTTATTTCTCCTTGCAAGATGCGTTTTATCATAAAGCATGAAAGGAAAAAGTTTAATGCAATATTTTCCTCTTTCTTTTTGCAATATTTCTTTTCTCATATCTCTTTTCGATTTTCTTTTTCGCTAGACAGCCTTTTGAAAGGATTACCCATGCTCTGACGGAGAGAAAACAAATAAAAAGTGGTTTGCACTTAGGCTTAGATATAAATTTAAAGTAAAAAAAAAAAGAAATATATGATCAATCAAATAAAGTGACGTAGAAATTAATCTAAAAAAAAAATACTCTTCCCACTTTGAATTCTGTACAAGATGTATTCCACATACTTCGCCATATTAAGTGTAATATGTACATTATCATTATTATCTCTTTATTTTCTTTTATCTTATTTTTTTTTATTTTTTCTTCATTAGCGTTCGACTGGCGAAACCCTTTCCAGGCACTCACCGTATATTCTATTTTCCCCCTGCAAGACATACTCTTTGTGTGTGAAACATGTCCAAGGCAAAAGTTCCTGCTGCCTTAGAGATAATTAGAAAGAGAGAGAGAGAGAAACGAGGGGGTGGAGGAAGAGAGAGAGAGAGAGAGGGAGGGAGGAAGGGAGAGAGAGAGGGACAGAGAGAAAGAGAGACAGAGAGAAGAGAGAGAGAGGGGGGGGGGGAAGGAGAGGGGAGGAAGAGAGAGAGGAAGAGAGAGAGGAAGAGAGAGAGAGAGAGAGAGAGAGAGAGAGAGAGAGAGACAGAGAGAGAGAGAGAGAGAGAGAGAGAGAGAGAGAGAGAGAGAGAGAGAGAAAGAGAAAAGAGAGAAAGAGATACATACAGAGAGAGAGAGAAATTTGGAAATAAATAAAAGCTAAGTAGATAAAGCGATACATAAATGAACAAACATTCAAACAAACAAATAGAGACTAACAGATAGACAGAGAAACATAAATAGATTGCCGGATAAGTAAGAGAGAACAAGAAACAGAGCAAGGAGAGCTTGTTAAGGCTCTCCTTGGCGCACAAGATAAAATCCTCTCTGTGCCAGGAAGTTATGACAGTCTTGGCCCTGGAGCCGTGTTTGGATAGTCGAGAACTCCTGTGTGTCTGTGCATCCTTTCTTGAAGTTATAGGAGGGGAGAACGACTGGCTACCTGCAGTAAGTGAGGCTCTTCATAGGATGCTAATAAGAGAGGTGAGAGAAAGGGGAAGGGATAGAGAGAGAGGGTGAGGGGGGGGAGGGGAGAGGGAGGGGAGGGAGGGAAGGAAATGGAAGGGAGGGAGGGAAGGGAGGGAGGGGAGGGGAGGGAAGGGAGGGAGGGAGGGAGGAGGGAGGGAGGGAAAGGGAGAGAAGAAAGAAAGAGAGATAAGAAAAGAGAGGGAAAGGGAGGGAAGAAAGAAAGAGAGAGAGGGGGGGGGGGAGGAGGGAGAAAGAGAAAGTGAGCAAGTAAGATATGAGAATTGTAATTAACCCTAGGTGTGCAAAATATATATATCTCTTTTGATTTACCTATGTACACCTACACACGCGCCCACGCAAACAACCACACGCATACATATCTGTGTGTGTGTGTGTGTGTGTGTGTGTGTGTGTTTGTTAGTATCTAGTGATTAAAATGCCAAAATCAACATTTCTTATTCAGCAGCGGTTTTGACGGCAACCGGCAATTAATGCGATCCATTGTCAGTGTTATCTTGGGAGACCATTCGTTGACACTTCAGTTGGTATCGCTTCTGGTGTGGGTTTGACTCGGATTCTTCTCTCCCTCTTCCCCTCTCCCTTCCCCCTCCTCCTCCCTTTTCCTATTTCCCTTCGTTCTCCCTCCTCCCTCTTTTCCTATTTCCCTTCCCCCTCCCTCCTCGCTCTCCGTATTTCTCTTCTTCCTATTTCCCTTCCCCCTCCCTCCTCCTTCTTCCTACTTCCCTCCCTCCTCCCCTCTTCCTATTTCCTCCTCCCTCTTCCTATTCTTCCCTTCCCCCTCCTTTCCTATTTCCCTTCCCCCTCCTCCTCCCTTTTCCTATTTCCCTTCCCTCCTCCCTCACCCTTTCCCCCCCTCTTCCTCTTCCCTTCCCCCTCCTCACCCTCCTCGCTCTTCCTATTTCGCTTCCCTCCCTCTTCCTATTTCTCTTCCCCCTCCCTCCTCCCTCTTCCTATTTCGCTTCCCCTCCGTCACCCTCTTCCCCCTTTCTATCTCCCTTCCCCCTCCCTCCCCCTCTTCCCATCTCCCTTCCCCCTCCCCCCCTCCTCCCCTTTCCTATCTCCCTTCCCCCTCCCTCCGGGCGTTTGGACACACACGCCCGGCCTAAATTCAACAATTCAATTACACCTATTCTGCAAAGTAGCATGAACGCCAGTTCGCATTTCTACTCCGTCCCCGGCACAGTCACGCAATTTCTTGTAATTTATAAGGAGACTCTTTTAGGTGGGGGGGTAGGGGCGTGGGGTGGGGTGGAGGGTGAGGTGGGGGTGGGGTGGGGGTGGCGGTTGGGGTGGGGGTGGGGTGGGGGGATTTCTCATGGCGTTCCAATGGCTTTGTATCTCTCGCCGGTATTTGGATTCCACAGACGGGAAAGTTAGGTGATAGTTTGTGCAATTACAATGGCTTAGGCCAACTGCCCGATAACAGGCTGTGTGTGCTGAGGTAGTTCGCTGAGGCTCGTTCCTGTTGTGGAGTGTGGTTATGCACGCGCACGCACAGACGGGCAAACAGAGGCTGGGAAACTCTCGCTCGGTCTTTTTTGTTTGTCTGTGTCTGTGGGTTGGGTTGTCTGTCTGTCTGTCTGTCTCTCTTATTCTTTCTTTCTCTCTCTCTCTCTTGCTCTCTTGTTCTTCCTCTTTTCTCTTGTTCTTTTCCTTCTCTCTTTTTCTCTCTCTCTCTCCTCTCTCTCTCTCTCTCTCTCTCTCTCTCTCTCTTCTCTCTCTCTCTCTCTCTCTCTCTCTCTCTCTCTCCCTCTCTCCCCCCCCCCCTCATTCACTCCCCTCCTTTCCCAGTGTTCTTTTGTTTTGATTTATTGGGACCGTTTTTTCTCTCCGTCAGTCTTGCAAAAAGCACTTACCTAGCACCCATTAAAAAAAGCGTAACGACCCATTGTTCTGTTCAATTCATTAGTGCCTAATTTTTTCTCTCCCTTTGATAATGAAGAGGTCTCGGCTAAGCACGGTCTTCGTTGAGTGTTTCCTGAATATCTGTGTGTTTCGTAAGTCTATCCTTGGGTTCGAATGGAAATAGATATGGACCAAACCTGAAATCTATCTAGCTTATTGATTTTCTTTTTTAAGGAAGAAATATCAGTACTTTAAAAAGTCTTTTGAAGTAACAAATATATACATATATATTTTATTCAGCAAAGCAACAAACCAACTGTTACAAGTCTTCCGAAGGAACAAATATACATATTTTTTGATACAGCAAAAAAAAAAAAAAAAAAAAAACTTTAACATGTCTTGAAGTAACAAATATACATATTTTTTGATCCAGCAAAAACAAACAAACAAACAAAAAAAACAACAACAACTTTAACATGTCTTCCGAAGTAACAAATACACATAATTTTTGACCCAGCAAAGAAACAAACCAAATCTGCAGTCTCCGTACTTTCGCGTCCGGGTCCCCAAGCGAATCCAGGAGATCAGTCTTAGCACGCACCAAGTCTCGGGTTTCATCTGGGATTCCTCGTCTAAGAAGCAAACTAAATGAAGGCGTTTGTGTATATGCAGCACCTATTTGAATTAGATTTAGGTACGCGTTAAATGAACACATTCAATCTCGCTCTAATTTCTCTGCTGTTTTAGGAACTCAAAGACAGGTCTTGAGGGAGAGAGAGAGAGAGAGAGAGAGAGAGAGAGGGAGAGAGAGAGAGAGAGAGAGAGAGACTGGAGAGAGAGAGAGAGAGAGAGAGAGACTGGAGAGAGAGAGAGAGAAAGAGAAAGAGAGAGAGAGAGAGAGAGAGTGGGGGCGGTATGTTCATAGAGAATCGATGGTTGTTCTGAAATCAGATTAGGTTTTTGGAAGTTCAGTTGGTGAGCGATTATCTGTCTTGAATTGATGCTTGGGAAGGGAAGAGGCAGGGGTGGTCTCATTCCCTTATGTGTTTACGTTTATGGAAAAAAAGTGTGAGAAATGAGGCATGACTATTCATTGTCATGCACACTTACATGCGCGCACACACACACACACACACGCACACACAAACACCCGCAAACACGCACGTAAACACACACACACACACACACACACACACACACACACACACACACACACACACACACACACACACAAGCACACACACACACACAAACACACACAAGCACCCGCAAACACGCACGTAAACACACACACACACACACAAGCACACACAAGCACACACAAGCACCCGCAAACACACACAAGCACCCGCAAACACACACAAGCACCCGCAAACACGCACACACACAAAGTCACACAAACACATTCAAGCAAACATACATTTACATAAGTAGTCT
>NC_091564.1:7713981-7716481 GCF_042767895.1 Penaeus vannamei | reverse complement strand
GAGAGAGAGAGAGAGAGAGAGAGAGAGAGAGAGAGAGAGAGAGAGAGAAAGGGGGGGGGGGGATGGGCGTAAAACCCAGTGAGATGGATCCAAAGACAAATATGTATACGATATGTGCATATATATATATATATATATATATATATATATATACATATATATATATATATATGTATATATATGTATATATATATTTATATATATACATATATATATATATATATATATATATATATATATATATATATATATATATATATATATATATATATATATATATATTTATTTATATATATATATATATATATATATATATATATATATATATATATATATATATATATATATATATATATACATATATATACATACATACATACATACATACATACATACATACATACATACATACATACATAAAGTGGAAGAGAGACAGATACATCCTGTTGATGAAGATGAACAGAGATCTGTGCCAAAACAGACAGAAGGACAGCATAAAGAACAGACAAAAACCGAATTAAAACCGGCCAGAAAGAAAGAGACGAACCAACAGACAGAATGCCACACGAAGGGCTAAAATGCCACCGAACTTTGCCTGGCACACTTCCTCCTCTGCTCGTACCTGCGCCACCACACTCAGGCAGGGGAGTAAGGCATGTCGTTAACGCGTCTGGTGCTAAGTGCTTGACCGTATACAGCGGGGGCGTTAGGGCGAGGCAGTCCACTCTAGATGGACCTGGGGGGCTGTCCTTAATAGTATGTATACGGGAGGTCTTCAGGTCGGTGCTTAGGGGGTATTAGGAGAGTCGGAAAGGAAGGACGGTGCTGGGGAATATAGCGCTAAGGGGAATGCTGTTAGGGGCGAATTCGTAGCGTGTTTATGTATCTTTAAGGGTCGTATGGGTGTGTGTGTGTTTTTTTTACGGTTGTTGTGATCTTCATTTATTGTATGTGTTCTATTTCATTTCTTTGTTGTTTTTTTTTCGTTTTTTCCTTTTTTTTAGCAAGCGTTCACATATGTATATATACGTGGGCTCACTTGTACAATCTATATGTCCATCCATCCATTTGTACATGCGCATGTATGTGTATGCACAGCTGAGCTTGATTAAAGAACAACTTTTCGCCGTTCTCAACTTAAGCGTGAAACATGCATTTGCAGGATATTGAAACACAGGAACAAACAACGATTACTGTATGCATGCACGAACCTATAGAAGCACTGTTTTGGAAGTGACACAGCCAGTATCAGACAATATTTGGAATCCATATGGCTTTTTTCTCCCTTTTTTTAATTTGTCGTTCGAAATTTGGTCTTTTATCACATCAGGATTTAATGCTTTTGCTTATATTTATTAATGATGGTTTGTCAGAGTTCCTATTGTAGAATGGAAACGAAAACTGCGAGAATTTCAAAGGAAAAGAAAGTTCATGGAAATAGACTGAAATGGTTGCTGTAACGTGGAATTGCTATGGATTCAGGTCGCACGCCGTTATTTTTCTCATTTTCCCAATCTCTGTAATGAAAAAAGACCAAATGACTTATGCACAGTAAAAAGAAAAAGAAAAATCACTAACAGCTCTCTCTCTCTCTCCATTCTCTCTCTCTCTCTCTCTCTCTCTCTCTCTCTCCATTCTCTCTCTCTCTCTCTCTCTCTCTCTCTCTCTCTCTATCTCTCTCTCTCCTGTTACTCTCTCTCTTTCATTGTGTTTGTGTGTGTGTGTGTGTTTGTATACCTCTGATTCATGTATACACACACACATATATATATGTATGGACCAATACGAGTATGCATTGATTTTGGAATTAATGTAGAGAAACACGCCCTTAAACAAGACGATATCGAAAAGCATCCAATTCCCCTGCAAGTGTCAGTCCTTCAGGTAGTATCCGATCTTTACGGCGAAAAGTAGACCTTAATGATCGCTCTGCAGTCAGTTACCATTTCCCACCTCTTCAATATTGGCCTTTTTTCACTCTTTTTTTGCAATACCATGGCTTGCTCGCTTCCACTTCATAATTCACTGTAGTTCCCCCCCCCCATTACTTGTCGATATTTGCTTGCCTGTGTATCGTTTGTGATTATTTTCTATGGAGATTGCGCTATCCATTTAGGCGAACGGAGGGAACACGCAAGAAAGATTACTATATTTAGATACGCTTTGCTTGTGTGGCTCTTTGTGCTCTTCCTGGTCTCCTCTCCGTACTTGTCCATGTTTGCAATTATAAGTCATATATTTGTGTATGTATGTAAATATATAAGTAAATATATATACATATCTATATCTATATCTATATCTATATATATATATATATATATATATATATAGAGAGAGAGAGAGAGAGAGAGAGAGAGAGAGAGAGAGAGAGAGAGAGAGAGAGAGAAGAGAGAGAGAGAGAGAGAGAGAGAGAGAGAGAGAGAGAGAGAGAGAGAGAGAGAGAGAGAGAGAGAGAGAGAGATAGTAAGAAAGACACACACACACACACACACACACACAC
>NC_091564.1:7698981-7703981 GCF_042767895.1 Penaeus vannamei | reverse complement strand
TTCTCCGACACCTACAGCGTGTTGCACTTTGCCTCGCCTTCCTACTTATAATAACACGGTCAGTCGAGTAAAAAAAAAAAAGCCATCGTTAAACATTTACGGGTTTGGGAAATCGCTTTCTGATAGCCTCGTCTGATAGGTTCTCATGGAAGAATACATACACATTAACGCAATGTTTGGCCAATTTTGGAATGGGTTGGATGCAAATACAAAGAGAAGTCAACCGTGGAATGCTATCATAGCTGTCGTCAGCAACTTTTATTTGAATTGCCCAAACCAGGCTAAAATCATAACGTGTTTTTAAAAAGTTGGTTAACTGCCGGTTTTTTCATAGAGGAAAAATAGATAGAAAATTGAAATGTGACATAGACTCTTACATTTGTTAGTATTAGGCTTCTACAATTTCAACGAATAGGTAGAATCGGTAGGACCAAGAGACTTATTTAAATATAGCACAACGCCATAGACAATGATATAACACTTACGATAAGCCAAGCTCATTTTACAATCTGTGATACAAATAATATGTGCATTTTCCCTTCTTAAAAAAAAAAAAAACAGTAAAACATTTTACATTATGAGTAGTCTAAATTGAAAGTTGTCTAATTTCTGAGTATTTTTTTAACAATCATACACATACAAATGCGTGTGTGTGAGCTAGCACTCTGGAAGATGGGGGATTCTAAGCCTTTGTTTAGAGTCTAACAAGTCCATACCCAAAGAAAAATATTGACGACGGGAAATCACATTCAAAGAGGGACAGCACAAAATAATCTTCGCAGAACTAGAGAGCAAATGAAAGTGGACAAAATATTTCTTGGGAAAGCTAAGGCAAATACTTTTTCTTTGGATAACATGCGATATCCTAAAAAACCACACTTTTGATTAGCAACCCTTGCAGTCTTCCTGTACCTTTAGCCGGTGCAGTGAAGAGTAGATCTGAATGATCATACAGTCACCCTTATGCAACCCTCTCGTCCCAATGCTCCTCAGGCACTTGGACTAATTACCCAGCAATCTAATGCCTTCCCTTATAGTGTATGCAGGTCGAATCACTTGTAAACAAACGACGCATTTGGTTGACATAAGATACCTGTCCGATTCTTATAGCAATGTGCAAATAATGAGATATAAGGATTTGCTTCCTACATTGCCTCAGTCCAAAGAAGGTTACAGACTCGAACGGTTTATCCATGTTTCAAGTCTATGAATCACATCAGCTCAGTTTCATTTGAATATCCTCAATATCTCACTCTCTTATACATACATATATATTTTTTCTTTCTTTCTTTTTCTTTTTCTTTTTTCACAATCCTTGATGGGCTTCTTGGAGTTTGACTTTTGATTTATCCAAGCCACTTGACGGTGTGTTATTACTAGGGTTTCAGCTGCGTCCTTTTTATCTGTTTCTAATCATATAAAATCATACATTCCTGGTGGGGTTCCTCAGGACCTGCATTTACTACCACCTTGTTTGTTTGTTTGTGTTTTCGAGTTTATCGATGGCTTAGATCTTCCAGGTAGCTTTTACATTGTAAATTAATTATCCATCTGAATTGGGAGTCATCTGCATGGAATTTACATTGGTTTGTAAAACAGTTTTAGATCTCTGAAACTGCTTTTCAAACAGCTAGATCTTTTACTTTCTCGCTTCTCTTTATATTAGGAATGCACATGTCCTTGTGTGTATGTGAGCGTGTGCGTACGTGTATATATATGTGTGTGTGTGTGTGTGTGTGTGTGTGTGTGTGTGTGTGTGTGTCTCGTTTTTTTCGCCCTTTTAATTCATAAGGCACAATGACCAAGCATTAATACTGATTATACGCACAATTAGGTTTTCGAAAGATAAGTAAAAAAGGATAAAAAAAAAACATTTAATTATCTACCATTTTGTAAAAAAATCACCACACTATTAAACACATAATGATACATCATTCATAGCAGCTCACAAAAAGCTTCATTTTGACCCTCTCTCAAATATCCTACTCTAGAATTTCTCTCCAACACGAACTTATCAATATAATGCTTGAATGTATCTTCGCTCACACGTTCCTATTACCTTATAACAGCCTGACAATACAGACAATATCATGCTTTAACTCCCATAGTATGCAATATCAAGCCTCAAATTAAATGAACAATCCCTCCAAAGACGTCTAACTCAACGTAATGCAATATATACACAAGGGTTAGGATTCACTGTCAGGTCTTTGGCGTCATACTTGGTGCAGAGAGACTGGTATGAGATCGCCTTTCTCTATTTCCTTATTTTCATGTTCTTATTTTGTATTTTCCTAACCCTTGTCTTCGTGGACTCTTCAGGGTAGAAGGCATCGTTATCATGTTTTCGCTTTATCTTGTATGTATACATACATACATGCATACATGTGGTATGTATATGTATGTATGTGTAAGTGTGTACGTATGTGTGCGTGTGTGTGTATGTATGTGTGCGTGTGTGTGTGTGTGTGTGTGTGTGTGTGTGTGTGTGCGTGTCTATCTGTATGTGTGTATGTGTTTGTGTGTGTGTGTGTGTGTGTGTGTGTAGAGGTACACGTAAAAAGATATTTGGAACAAATCATTTTGTGTGTTGCTCTCAAAATGTGTACATCTTGTAACCTTGTTCATCTGCATGTCTCCACGTCTTTTCTTGCGTTTTCTTCAGTTTGCTCTCCAGGTGTTAGTTTTTTTTCTTCTTCCCTGCTTTAATGATCTGTCGTATATTGCATAAGCATTTTTTACGTTTTCGCTAAAGAGGAAGTTACATTTTTTTCCACCAACAGGAAAAACTTTACTTTTTTTTTTCTTTTCTTTTCTTTTCTTTTGGGTGAAGTCGAACATTGCTTTGCATAATTCCGATCGTGTAGCTGATATTATATACATTAACATACATTACACAAGAAAAGCAATAAGTGAAATCTATTTTTCATATCAAATTCAATGGGAATTAAACCTAGAAGGGAGGGAGGATAGGAAGGAGGAGGGAGGGAGGATGGGAAGGGAGGAGGAAGGAAGGATGGGGAGGGGAAGGAGGAGGGAAGGAAGATGGGAGAGTGTAGGAGGAGAAGCGATGAATAATTTACAATTACCAAATTTTTTATATCAATTTTTGTATGCAAAACCGGCAGTATGAAATTGGTGCAGATCTGCATAACAGAAATAACGAAAAATAACATATATAGAAAATATGCATATTTGAAAGGTTGATGGACTAATGGATGTGGGTGTGTATAAAGGTATATATGATAGAATGGAAAAAGAAAGAAAAAAGAGAAAATGTACATAATCTTTGTAATGGAAATGACGGAAGAAAAAAAAAGAAGACGAAAAAGTAATAATTATAATGATAGTGTTGGTAAAAGTGATAAGTATAATAGAACTAATAACAGTAATAATGATGATAATCATAATGATAATACCAATAAAAGTAATAATCATTATTGTTATAGTAAGAATAAAAAAATTATATTAGTATCGCTGATAATAACAAAAGTGATAATAATGATGATGAATATGAAAACAACCATAATAAAACGAAAAAGAGAGAAGAGGAATAAGATAAAGAGTGAGAAGAAAAAACGTAGAAATATGAAGAAAAAGAAAAGGAGAAGAGGAAGAAGAAAGAAGAATGAAAGAAGATGATAGCAAATTTCCCAGTCAGTTGCGTCATTATCTGTTAAGGCAAGAGAAATTGTCTGTCATTTAAACCTGGCGGATCCTCCCCCCTCCCCCCCCCTCTTCCCTCCCCTCCCCCTTCACCCAACGCTCCAACAACCCCTCCCCCTTACTTACCTCACCCTTTCACCCCTTCCCTTCACCCTCTTCCTCAATCCCCTCCTCTTCCCCTTTTCCCACCCCCTCTTTTCAC
The DNA here is from genome assembly GCF_042767895.1 of Penaeus vannamei. Taxonomy (NCBI): domain Eukaryota; kingdom Metazoa; phylum Arthropoda; class Malacostraca; order Decapoda; family Penaeidae; genus Penaeus; species Penaeus vannamei. Next base: position 7,700,113 of record NC_091564.1, on the reverse strand, counting down.
CCTCTTGCCTCACCCCTTCCTCTTACCCAGCCCCATCACCTTCCTATTCCTCCCTTCCCCCTCCCCCTCCCCTTCTTTCCTTAACCCCTCCTCTCATCCTCCTCCCCTCTTCCCAATTCTCTCAACCCCCTCCTCTCATCTTATCCCCCCCCCACCCCACCATCTTCCTACCCCTCCTCCCCCCTCCTATCACCTTATTCCCCCACCCCCACCAACTTCCTCCTACCCCTCCCCCCTTCCTCTCACCTTATTCCCCTCCCCCCCACCTTCCTCCTCCTACCCCTCCCCCCCTTCTCTCACCTTATCCCCTCCCCCACCACCTTCCTACCCCTCCTCCTCCTCCCTCCCCCCCCACCACCTTCCTCCTCCACCCCCCCCTCCTACCCCTCCCTCCCTCCTCTCACTTTATCCCCGCCCCCCCCCCCTCCTCCCACCTCATCCCCACCCCCCCTCCCACCACCACCTTCCTACCCCTCCTCCTACCCCTCCCCCCCTCCTCTCACTTTATCCCCTCCCCCCCTCCTCTCACCTCATCCCCGCCCCCCCCCCCTCCCACCACCACCCTCCTACCCCTCCTCCTCCATCCACCACCACCTTCCTACCCCTCCTCCTTCCTTCTCCTACCCCTCCCCACCCCTCCCCCCCTACTCTCACTTTATTCTCACCCCACCACCCTCCTCCTCCTACCCCTCCCCTACCCCCCCTCCCACCACCCCCCCATCCGCACACAGGCACCAATATATCCACTCGCCATCGACGTTCCCTTGATGAGATCGAGTCCTTCCTCCCTCCTTGGGCCTCCTTAGCACCCGCGGGAAGACATCTCAGCCGGTCTTGTCTCACGAACCGACGCCTTGGGTCTAAGGAGCTAATCGACGAGAATCTTTTACTTTTTTTTTTCTTTTTTTCCATCCTTTTTTCTCAAGTAGATTTCTTTCTCTCGTATTTTTCCTTTTTTTTTTTTTTACTTCCCCCCCCCTTTTTTTCTTTCTTTTTTCTTTTTTTTTTTTTTTTACTATTTCCCTTTTTGTGTGTTTTATTATTATTATTTTTTTTACTTTCCCTTTTTTTTTACTATCTCCCCCTTTTCTTTTTTTTCTCTTTTTCTTTTCTTTACTATCGTCTGGGTCTT
>NC_091564.1:7671481-7688981 GCF_042767895.1 Penaeus vannamei | reverse complement strand
TTTGTATGTGTGTGTGTGTGTGTGTATGTGTGTGTGTGTGTGGTGTGTGTGTGTGTGTGTGTGTGTGTGAGAGAGAGAGAGAGAGAGAGAGAGAGAGAGAGAGAGAGAGAGAGAGAGAGAGAGAGAGAGAGAGAGAGAGAGAGAGAGAGAGAGAGAGGGAAATTTAAAACTTTTGTTTCTCTCTGCTTTCTCGTTTGTATATATGATAAATACTGAAATATTCTTTTGCGTGTGAATACTTTCAACAAACACTGTTCATATTCAACAAATCTTTTACACCTTGAATCATTCTCTTTCTGTGCCAATCCTCTCCATTTAAGACATATAATTTTGATAATCATGGAAGTTTGATATCTCAATTTTCTCAGTTCTTCGAATCTGTTCAAACCGCAAATTATAATGTGCGTCACATTTGTGCTTTTTTCTTTACTTCTGCCTCATGTCAAGCAAACCATTACTTCGTTGAAGGGTTTTCATGTTCATGTTATCTTTTCATCGAACTAATTTTAATTAATATATCTAGTGATTATCTCAATATTGTTGGCTTTATTCATATTTGTATTGTAAAAGATCAGAGGGATTTGCGTGCTACATTCAGGTTAATCTTCATAGAAATTTATTCAAACAAAATGCATTTTCATTGCATATTGATATGATGAAAAGAAATATTTGATAACAGGAATTAAAGTTCTTATTTACATATTCCTTTCTTTATATATATATATATATATATATATATATATATATATATATATATATATATATATATATATATTATTCATCTGGCATTCTAGTCAGTTTCATTTTAATTTTCTTTATCATGGTCCACTTAACCTACCGCGTAACCTAGTAATCTTAACTACACTGAACACAAGCACAAACACAGTAACGTGTACACACACACACACACACACACACACACACACACACACACACACACACACACACACACACACACACACACACACATAAGATGAGGCAAACAGCCACAATAACTACTAGTTATGTGCACTACTAACACCTCCACGATCTCATCCCCCATGCCTACCACAACACACCATGGACATAGTAACCATCACCGCTATTATCGCAATCATTACCACCCCCAATACGACCTCAATAAATTACTTTCGTGTCATAGAAATAAGCAAATCCCGCAATGGTAATTTGGATTTAATTAGGCTATCGGGTCCTAGTAGTTAATGGTAATGGTTTTGGATAAGGTGATACACATATTACCACAGAACTCTACTTATGCACAAACATACAAAGGAATGAAGATACAAATAATAATAATAACTATATTAACAATGATGATGATAATGATGATGATGATGATGACAATGATAATAATGATGATAATAATAACAACAAAACAATAATAATAATAAAACATTTAATAATACGACCAGAAGAAAAAAATAAGGTGACAACCAAACCACACAAATAGAAGCACATATATATACGTCACTTGCGAACAACTGTACAGCGCAACAGGATATCTGCCTTCTCTTTTCCAGCAGCAATTCCTCTTCCCTCCTAAATGACTTCATTGTTTATTAAATTTACGTTTTGTCATGGTAAAGAGTGTATGATTCGACATTTCCAGGACAAAATCGAAGCAATTTTATCTAAATAACAGCCTTTGACACGGTAATATCTTTTACACTGCTTTAGTCCCTACCTGTAATGTTAAATTTATAGAAACGTCACTCAGTATAAACGCTAATGCGAGTTGACCAGAACTACCTTGCAGAATTAATCGGATTCGATGGTCTTGTGTGTTTATATATCTCAGCCAATGGGAATATCCGCGGATCAGGCGAGTCGAGTCATGTACCAATCAGGGAGAAGGAAAAGAGACACAAGAACGCCCATTGGTCAGACCGGAGAGAACCTCGCGCGCTCATTGGTCAGAAACGATGACGTCTTTTTGGCGTCGATGGTAAACAGATGTTATGTGACCCGATATACACATAGGCAATTTAGAAAAAAAAAAAAAAAAAAAAACGACACGTAAAACACATAAGAACGCCGTCGAAAAATCAGTAATAAAATCTCCCACGACGATCTTAGATGAGCAGAGTAATTAAGCTCGAGTAGCCTTATAAGGGCAAAGGATATAGGATATGAATGAGCCGAGACGTCAGTTGCGAGCCGGAGTTAAGGTCAAAGACGTGCGCCGTCCATGTCTATTTCACTCCTTTCTCTCCCTGCAAATTATTCAGCGGCGGAGGAACAGCTGCGTGTCCTTTACGGGAAGCCCTTCGCTGTGTAGACACTGGCCGCCCACCCTTTGATGCCATCGCTTAATTAACAAACGTTAAAAGCCTTTAACTTTTATATAACCGGGAAAGTGTTTTACAGTGTCGTTAATAGATTGTCAGCTGACCTATGTACGTGCACACACGCACACGCACACACACACACACACACACACTCACACTCACACTCACACTCACACTCACACTCACACTCACACTCACACTCGTACACACACACTCACACACACACACACATACACACACACACACACACACACACACACACACACAGACACACACACACACACACACACACACACACACACACACACAGTCACACACACACACACACACACACACACATACATATGTATGTATGGTATGTATATGTGTCTAACCGTGCTTGTGTACAAACACACACACATATATATGTATGTATGATATGTGTATAGGCGTGTCTGTGTACAAACACACACACATATATATACATGATATTCCTGTACTCCAAGATACACACATACATAATGCATCTACCTATGTACTCACCTACGTCTTATACTTACCATTCCGCTCGTTCCCACACGGCCACGCAAAAGACTTACCTGGAAATCATTACTGGAATCACCTTTGTTCGCGAGAGTAATGGATAGTTATAGAACAAAGTCACGTAAACATAATTACCAACTGACACTAAACCCGATTAAGGGCAAGGAGGATGAGTGAGAAATAATAAGGAGAAAGGTTAGAAGTTGCCTAACGGAATCACTGGCGGTTAATGGCTCGTTCGCTGATTACTTTCTTTACAAAGGCATCTTCCTGAAAACGAGAGAGAGAGGGAGAGGCGGGAGGGAGAGAGACGGAGAGAGAGAGAGAGAGAGAGAGAGGAGAAAGACAAAGAGAGAGAGAGAGAGAGAGAGAGAGAGAAGAGAGAGAGAGAGAGAGAGAGAGAGAGAGGGGGGGGGGGGGGAGAGAGTGGGGGGAGGGAGAAAACAGACAGAGAGAGAGAGAGGGGGGAGGAGAGAGAGAGAGAGAGAGAGAGGGGGGGGGTGAGGGGTGAGCAAGAGAGAGGGAGGAGAGGGAGGAAGGGAGGGAGAGAGAGAGGGGGGGGGAGGGGAGAGAGAGAGAGAGGGGGAGGGGAGAGAGAGAGCGAGAGTAAGAAAGAGAGAAAGAGAGAGAGAGAGAGAATCAAAACAGAAATGAAAAAGATATATTATCGACCCAACCTCTCCGTGAATACCCCCTTCCCAAAGACAAGGACCCGCAAAATGCCTTCGTGTTAACATTATAGGCTTGTAGATAGAGACATCCCTTAGATATATATATATACGTAGACGTCGCCAGCACCCTGCCTCATGATAACGTCCTTCCAATAACGCCCTCGTTTCACCCGACATCCTGCAGGGGAGGCCGTGAGATACAGCATCACCGGAGGAAACAGGGACGGCCTCTTCACGATCGACCAGCACTCGGGCCTCATCACCCTCGCCGCCCCGCTGGACCATGATCGACAGGCCAAGGTAGGTTCCTATTGCCTACATTAGCCGATTCTGTTGGGTGAAAGGGGGGGTCAAAGCCCTGTAGGATTCGGTGTGCTTTTCGAGACGGCATTTTCTTTTACGGGGTTGAAGGGCTGGAGGTATTCAGATAGCGCCCGCTGGTGGGTTTAAAAGGGTTTGGGGTTCGGGAGAAGAATCGTTTTCACGCGTGAATGCAGACGTTCAAATCGTCTATTGTACTCCAGTAGACTAAGAGTACACGTATTTCACACTGGGAACGTTATAATCCTTTTTTTTCCACTTAATTCTATATCATTTCAGTTCATATCATTTCACGTTAACGTCATATTTATTTTTGTGTCGGTCTTTTTCCATAACACAGAACTAATATTGGTATACCAGGGTACGCAGTTTTTTTTTTCAAGTCCGTATCAATAGAAAATAATGATAATATCAATAATGAATATTACTTTTACATCTGTCACTTTCATCTTTCATCAATTTTTTATTCACATTTGCTATTATGGTTTCAGTAATCATATAACAAATGACACGTAGAAATGTTAAAATGTAAAAATAGTGATTACAAAAAGTTAGTGTGCCAAAAGCAATTAATATCAAAGAAAAGATAAATGAAATAAAATGCTGAATAAACAAATACCAAATTCAAATAATTTTAACTTTCAACACCGCTTCTATTATAATTTTCAGACATTTAGAAACAATTTTGGAAATGGAAAAAAAAAAAAAAAATCAGTAAAGTGTAACATGCCAACAGTGCCAGCACCTGCATGAAATCACGGCCATTAATCCTTCACCCGGGCAAGTGTAAGACCAAAGTGCCAAGTGCCAAGTGGCTCCTTAACAGCAACTGTGAGAGAAACGGCAGGACGCGACCCCGGGACAATACGAAATGCAAGGTCAACGATTTAGCTTAGTCTTCCATGGGGTGCCAGGGACGCTAGGCACTGGAGCCAAGCCAAGGTCGATTTTTTTTTTCTTCTTCTTATTCCCGTGTGAGGTGTATTTTCGTTCGTTCTTTTACTTTTATTTTCGATCTCTGTCTCTCTTTGGTTTGGTTTGTCTTCCGGTTTGTCCTTAGGTTTATCTCTGTCTCTTTCTCCCTCACCCTCCCTCTCTTTCTCCCTTGGCCCCTTTCTTCTCTCCCTCTCCCTCACCCTCTCTCTCTTTCTGCCTCACGCTCCATCTCTTCCTCCGTCGCCCCGTTCTTCCCTCTTCCTCCCTCACCTCTCTCTCTTTCTCCCTCACCCTCTCTCGCTCCCTTTCTTCCCTCTTTCTCCCTCCCCCTCTCTCTCTCTTTCTCCCTAACCCTCTCTCTCTTTCTCCTTCTCCCTCTCTATCTCTTTCTCCCTCGCCCCTTTCTTCCCTCGTTCTCCTCACCCTCTCTCTCTCTTTCTCCCTCACCCTCTCTCTCTCTCTCCTCACCTCTCTCTTTCTTCCTCACCCCCTCTCTCTTTTTCCCTCATCCTCTCTTCCTCCCTCACCCCTTTCTTCTCTCTTTCTCCATCCCCCTTCTCTCTCCTTCTCCCTCACCTTCTCTCTCTTTCTCCCTCACCCTCTCTCTCTCTTTCTCCCTCACCTTCTCTTTCTTCCTCCCTCACCTCCTCCTCTTTCTCCCTCACCCTCTCTCTCTCTTTCTCCTTCGCCCCTTTCTTCCCTCTTTCTCCCTCCCCCTCTCTCTCCCTCTGTTTGTTCTTTCCCTTCTTCTATCACAAATGAGCTGTCCATTGCACGCAGGCTCAGGAAACTTCTTGTGAGATGTTGTCTGTTTACCTTATATCCTTTTGCGACCTAAAGAGAGAATCTATTTAGTTCCCGGGCAATAACGATGAAATATATACAGTTTCGTGATTAATAATTTGTCAGGTCCTTTGACGTTTTTGTGTCGCTGTGATGGCGGTCGTAATTTCGTTATTGATTTTGGCGTTGAGAGGCCGTGAAAACGGTGTGAAGAGAGTGTTAATGCTAAGGGTGATGAATGGGTATTCGGAACGTCGTGAGAGTCGTTATCATTATGCATCAATAGCATCTTTGTTGACATTATTGTTATTATTATTACTTTTTGTTATTATTACTATTATTTTTTATTATTATTACTATTATTTTTTATTATTACTATTATTTTTTATTATTGTTACTATTATTTCTTCTTATTATCACTATTATTATTATTATCATTATCATTATTGCCAGCATCATCATCATCACCACCGCCACCACCACCGTCATCATCATCATCATCATCATTTTTTTTTAGTAGTAGTAGTAGCAGCCTTCTTATTATCATTATATATAATTTCCTTATTTTAGTTTTTTTGTTTTTTCGTTTTCTTGTTTCCAAGCATGAGTTCTATTATCATAATCATTTTATCATTATTATAATCATTACTATTATCACTATTATTCTGTTATTATCATGGACACTGTTATTAATAGTCTCATTATCCTTTTATTCATTATTGTGTTTAATTTTGTTGTAATTATTATTATCATTGTTATTATGCTTATTATTCTTATTATTATCATTATATTTATTGTCATTCTTATTCCTGTATAAAAAGCTGAAGCGTAAGCTCTTCTCATCCTCTTGCTCAAAAATCTTCAGTGAACTTAAGAAAAGGATTAGGAAATTCTTTACAGTTCAGTGCGCAAATAAATAGTAATTGAAAAATATATATATATTGCATGTGCAAAATAATGGAATTATGATATTTTTTTACGTGAAAGAACAATCTCTATTAAAAAATTGAGGCTGAAAGCTAATGATAATATAGACATTTTTAATATTTATTATCATTCTGGGTATGGGTAAATATGATATATCTTATCATCTTTCTCCCTCACCCTCTCTCTCTTTCTCTTTCTCCCTCACCTTCTCTCTCTTTCTACCTCACCCTCTCTCTCTCTCTTTCTCCTTCACTCTCTCTCTCTCCTTCTCCTTCACCCTCTCACCCTCTCTCTCTCCTTCTCCTTCACCCTCTCACCCTCTCTCTCTCCTTCTCCTTCACCCTCTCACCCTCTCTCTCTCCTTCTCCTTCACCCTCTCACCCTCTCTCTCTCCTTCTCCTTCACCCTCTCTCTCTCTCTCTCTCTCTCTCTCTCTCTCTCTCTCTCTCTCTCTCTCTCTCTCTCTCTCTCTCTCTCTCTCTCTCTCTCTCTCTCTCTTTCTCCTCTCACCCTCTCTCTCTCTTTCTCACTCACTCACTCTCTCTTTCTCACTCACCCACTCTCTCTTTCTCACTCACCCACTCTCTCTTTCTCATTCACCCACTCTCTCTTTCTCACTCACCCACTCTCTCTTTCTCACTCATCCACTCTCTCTTTCTCACTCACCCCTCTCTCTCTCTTTCTCACTCACCCCTCTCTCTCTTTCTCCTCACCCTCTCTCTCTCTCTCTTTCTCCCTCTCCCTCTCTCTCTCTTTCTCCTTCACCTTCTCTCTCTTTCTCCCTTACGCTCTCTCTCTCTCTTTCTCCCTCACCCTCTCTCTCTCTCTTTCTCCCTCACCCTCTCTCTCTCTTTCTTCTTCACCCTCTCTCTGTTTCTCCCTCACCCTCTCACTCTGTTTCTCCTTCACCCACTCTCTCTTTCTCCCTCACCCTCTCTCTCTCTCTCTTTCTCCCTCACCCCTTCTCTCTATCTTTCTCCCTCCCCGTTTCTCCCCCCCTCTCTCTTTCTCCCTCACCTTCTCTCACTCTCTTTCTCTTTCACCCTCTCTCTGTCTTTCTACCTCACCCTTTCTCTCTTTCTCCCTCCCCCTCTCTCACTTTGTCCCTCACCCTCTCTCCCTCTCTCCTCACCCTCTCTCTCTTTCTTTCTCACTCTTCCTCACCCTCTCTCTCTCTTTCTTTCTCCCTCACCATTTCTCTTTCTCCCTCACCCTCTCTCTCTCTCTTTCTCTCTCACCCTCTCTCTTTCTCCCTCACCCTCTCTCTCTCTCTTTCTCCCTCACCCCTTCTCTCTTTCTCTCTCCCTACCCCTTTCTCTCTCTTTCTCCCTCACCCCCTCTCTCCTTCTCCATCACCCTCTCTCTCTCTTTCTCCCTCACCCTTTCTCTCTTTCTCCCTCACCCTATCTCTCTCTCTTTCTCCCTCACCCTCTCTCTTTCTCTTTCTCCTCACTCTCTCTCTCTCTCTCTCGTTCTCTCTCCCTCTCACTCCCTCTCTCTCTTTCTCCCTCACCCTCTCTCTCTCTCTTTCTCTCTTTCTCCCTCACCTCTCTCTCTCTCCCTCACCCTCTCTCTCTCTCTCTCTCTCTCTCTCTCTCTCTCTCTCTCTCTCTCTCTCTCTCTCTCTCTCTCTCTCTCTCTCTCTCTCTCTCCTCTCTCTCTTTCTCTCTCTCTCTCTCTCTCTCTCTTTCTCCCTCACCCTCTCTCTCTTACTCCCTCACCCTCAGTCAAAATCATATTCACAGTGAAGAAATTTTTACTTTCATTTTATGGGAATTAAATACAATGATGAAAGTGTTAAAAATGTTGATAAGAATGACTCCATGACGATGTAAATTCAATCGAGATACCGTGATGTTTTCTGCATATTTTTTTTTTTTTTTATTCTGTGCACTGACCTTTGTGACCTTACTGAACATCTACTTTATTTCTGCCGTGTAGAATTATTTGACCCTCTCTTCCCTTACTTTGAAACACTCTACTTTCCCCATTCCATGTGCAAAAACTGATCTGCATTGTTTTACATACGTTAATTAACATCTGTCTATTGTACAGTCTGTTTACGAGACGTGACGATTCTCTTATTAAATACAAAGCTATTGAGACTGCCAACATATCACAGCCAGCACACTCACGGCGTCTCTGTAATCACTTCCTAGAATCCGTCTGGATATATTCTTAGACATCGAAGGATTCTATAAGATGCCATTCGAGAAATCCTGAGGAAAAAACGGAGCCCCGAAGATTCGAAAAAAGGAAGACGGAGGGAAGAGAGAAATGGTTTAAGATTTCCTCAGAAACAAAACCCGGCGAATGTAAAGATGAAAATCCTGAAGCTCTCGGCTCTCGTGTCTTCTATGTTTCTGCGCGGAATTTGCAAGCAGCTGTTGTTGCTGTGGCTTTTTTATGCTTTCCATTGGCGGCGCTGACGTCAACGGTACTGACGTCGCTAAGGTATTTTCCTCGCCCGTGCAATAGGTTCTTTATCTCGTTTTTTTTTTTTTTTTTTTTTTTATCTTCCTTCTCTCTGACTCTGATTCTCTCTCTCTCTCTTTCCCTCTCTCCCTTTCTCTCTCTCTCTCTTTCCCTCTCTCTCTCTCTCGTTCGTTTGATCTCTCTCTCTCTTTCTCTTTCTCTCTCTCTCTCTCTCTCTCTCTCTCTCTCTCTCTCTCTCTCTCTCTCTCTCTCTCTCACTCCCTCTTTCACTCCCTCTCTTTCTCTCTCTCTGGACCATCACTAATATTCATATATTTATCAGACATTTTTTTTTTTTTTTTTTTTTTTATGTAATTCTACGAACCATTGCTCACATCCCTCTATCTTATCAGCCTGAACCGCACTTCACCTCCCCGTCTGAGCCACAACACACGTCTCTTTGCCCGAAAAAAAAAAGAAAAAATCCCAGGAAATAGGCAGCGAGAGAACACCTTGTCCCTCAAGCCAATATCAGACAACGCAGATCACACGCCGTTTGTTTTCTTAAGCCAACCTTCCCCGTTGCAGTCTTTTCTCTCAAGGCAACCACGCGAATTGTACGCGGGGGCTGACGGATTATGGCGAGGAGCTCAGTGAAACGGGACTGCCTGCTTTTACTTTCCATTTTTTTCTCTTATTTTACGTAACCGCAGGAGAGGGGGGGAGGGGGAGATACTGTTGTCGTTGTACAATGGAACCTGGGATTTTTTTTTTTATATATCTCTTTTTCATTTTATTTCTTTTCTCTTATTCGGTGGTACTGTGGTGTTTTTTTTTCTTTTTTTTGAGGGGGGGGGTGTGTGCGTTGGCCTCTGTTATAATTTTCCATGTAATATTCTTTATTATTTCCCTATGTGGTTTTCATTGAAATTCTTCTTCATAAGATTACATACGCGTAGACTTTTTTTGTTTTATTTTTGTGTATTAATTAGTCTATTTTATATATCTGTTCACTTTAAATTTTCCTTCGTTTTGTTTTCATCCAGTTATCTATTCACGTACTCCAATTGACTTTTTCTTAATTATATTTTCTACTCTTTTCTTGTGTCTGTCTGTCTTCTTCTCCCTTTTTCTCCCTTCCTTTCTCTCTCTTTTGCAGTCTCTCTCCCGCTCTCCCTGTCTACCTATCTCTCTCACTATCTCTCAGTCTCTCTCAATGATTTTCTCTTTCCATCACTTTCTCTACCTCTCTCCCTCACTCTATCTTCCTTTCTCCCAGTCTCTCACTCTCCCTCTCTCCCTGTTTCTCTTTCCCTCTCTCTTTCTCACTCTATCTCCCTCTCTCCAAGTCACTTTCACTCTCCCTCTCCCCCTGTCTCTCTTCCCCTCACTCTTTCTACCTCTTTCCCTCACTCTGTCTCCCTCTCTCACAGTCTCTCTCTCTCTCTCTTCCCTCACTTTCTCAAACTCTCTCCCTCACTCTATCTTCTCTCACCGTCTCTCTCACTCTCCCTCTTCCCCTGTCTCTCTTTCCGTCTCTCCCCTCACTCTATCTCCCTCTCTCCCAGTCTCTCTCACTCTCCCTCTCCCCCTGTTTCTCTTTCCCTCTCTCTCTCTACCTCTCTCCCTCACTCTATCTTCCTCTCTCCCAGTCTCTCACTCTATCTTCCTCTCTCCCAGTCTCTCACTCTCCCTCTCGCCCTCATTCTCTCTACCTCTCTCCCTCACTCTATCTCCCTCTCTCCCAGTCTCTCTCACTCTCTCTCTTTCCCTCACTCTCTCTACCTCTCTCCCTCACTCTGTCTCCTCTCACCGTCTCTCTCACTCTCCCTCTTCCCCTCACTCTCTCTACCTCTTTCCATCCGCTTCAATGGAATCATGATTTTGACCAAAATCCCCTTTAAAAGTTTACAGAAGTTACGAAAAAAATTGTGCTTCCCTTTTCCCTCCCTTTCGCCTTCCTTCGATAAATGCAGCGTCGTATTCGTGCAAATATAGCTGCAGTATTGCATGAATTTGCTACAACATTACTTGCAATAAGGCCCAAGGTATTAAACTACATTTGAGTGCTTCGAGATCTTGAATGTATTTAATTTTACACTTTTATTTTTCCATTTAACTTTTACTTCACTTTTGCTTTATATTTTTTTTTACATTATCCATTCTCACTCCTTGCCATGACTAAATTCTAATTATCAGCGAATGCCTTTTATATACATTCTAGAATTTGCAAACACGCGAAAGAAAAAAGAAATTGCATTTTGAAACTCATTTACGCCCTGGTGAAAATATGCGAAATAAGCTTAATTTTCAAACATATTTGCATCAGACCTTGAAGTTTTGCAAAGATGCTGTTAAAAAATTCATCACACTGTTGTCATTACATGTAAAAAGTTCCCGTGGAAATAACTTGAGATTAGCTGATGTATGTGCTCGTTATTGTTATTTCCATTTTTCTTTATTATTGTTACTTTGTTGCAGCTTTTTGGATTTTATGGGAAGAGAGGGGAAGAGGAGAGAGGCGCGGAAGAGGGAGTTAAAAGGAGAGGAAAAAAATGAAACAGATTTATATCAATATGTATTTACATATATATTCCTACACACACACACACACACACACACACACACACACATACACACACACACACACACACACACACACACACACACACATATATATAGAGATTTATGTTACCGGTTTCGAAACCGGTAAAATACATCACTTGTATTGTGAAGATATTCGTTCTTATTCATACCTTTCCACATTTGTCAACATGAATACGGTCTCTCTCTCTCTCTCTCTCTCTCTCTCTCTCTCTCTCTCTCTCTCTCTCTCTCTCTCTCTCTCTCTCTCTCTCTCTCTCTCTCTCTCTCTCCCACTCTCTCTCCATATATACATACACACACACACATAAAAGGAGAGACCGAGGTAGAGAGGCAGAGACGAAACCCACCGAACACAAGTGCAATCCCTCAGTCACGTTTCGCCGAGAAGCCAAGACATCCCCGTAAGTTTATGGAGAGACTCGGTGCAAGAACGACCTCGCCAAAAAAGCCGAAATGCAAATGAAGTGCGAGTGCGCAGATTCAAAGACGCCGTAGGGTTCTGTGCGAAAAAAAACCCTCGAGCCGGGAAGGGAGGAATTCCCTGGGAGAGAGAGAAGCTTTGCCGCGCGCGTGAAAAGGATAAATCAGAAGTTAGATAGTAAGTTTGTTGTCGTCCCGTGCTTTTAAGGGGGTCTCTTTCTCGCTCGCTCGCTTGCTCGCTCGCTTGCTCACTCTCTTTCTCTCTCTTTCTCCGTCTCTCTCTCTTTCTTTGTCTCTCTCTTTCACTCTTTCTCTCTTTCTCTGTCTGTCTGTCTCTGCCTCTGTCTCTGTCTCTGTCTCTATCTCTATCTCTGTCTCTCTTTCTCTCTCTCTCTCTCTCTCTCTCTCTCTCTCTCTCTCTCTCTCTTTCTCTTTCTCTTTCTTTCTTTCTTTCTTTCTTTCTTTCTTTCTCTCTCTCTCTCTCTCTCTCTCTCTCTCTCTCACTCTCTCTCTCTCTCTCTCTCTCTCTCTCTCTCTCTCTCTCTCTCCCCTCCTCCCACCCTCCCTTCCTCTCTCCCTCCCTTTCTACCCCCTCTCTTTTCAAACCTCTCGAAACTCGAATGGAACTGTAAACCTATATATTAACAAATAAATATCCAATATATTTTGGACTATGAATTCACATTGCAAAAAGTACAGCGGGTTGTGTCTCCATACACCATATACATTGATCTCTCCATGAAATGGTAAACCACGAGTTGGTGCAAATACATTACGATGGGAAATAACGCACGTGAAGAGCCTGTAGACATACTATCAGCCATGACCATATAAATACCACGTGTATGTCCTAAATAACACGTGTATGGCCTTCCAACACATTCGCCCTATGTAACTGACGTGTGTATAGCCCTTAAATTGCACTCACAATCATATTATTATGTCATATTCGCGAGCCGTGCATTTCCGAGGAGTATTGCAACGTAAAGAGGCTCTGTCATGCAACATTAGCACGCCAAGGTTTCTTTCTTACAGATCTAAACAACTTCAGAAAGAAGTACGGTATCGTTTCGTTATGAATTCTTAATCGTTATTCCTTATACCTTTGCGAAAATTTATGATCTTGGTAATTGTGCGAAAGAATTGAAAAAAAAAAAAAACAGGAGAAAATGAAGAAAGAAAAAGTAATAACGAGGAGGGATATTATGAAATCGAAGTTAATATACACGTTAGTCACTTTTTTTCTGAACTCTCAAACTTTTGTGAATTTTTTCTCCGAATCTAGATATTCATGCAAGAATTGGCGCCTAAGAATAATTGCATTTCATTTCTCAGCAACAACATTAGCGCATAATCAATAAGTTACTAATACCTCTTGGACTCGGACATTCTAATCTTTAAAATTTCCTGCAACACTCGGCAATACTCATAAACTAATATCATTGCAAACCATAAAGATTCTAACCAAGCGATATGTCACAATCAAACACGATATATTTTGATGAAACTGCTTCCAAATCACATCAGAAAAATCTTTATCCTACTGTCATGACACAGAATCACACACTAAAGACCAGTTTAGCGTGTAATGTACAGATATATTAGTGAGAAGTAAAAAACATTTTGAGTTTTGTTGTTGCAGCTTTTTTCTGTCGTCGATAAAAATAACTGCTGACCTGATGGTGTTGCAAGACGCAGCTGTGTCGCTATGGACTATGTGGTATGAGAAATATGGATAGATAGATAGTTAGACGGATAGATAAATAGATAGATAGTTAGATAGATAAATAGATAGATAGATAGACAGACAGACAGATAGATAGATAGATAGATAAATAGATAGATAGATAGATAGATAGATAGATAGATAGATAGATAGATAGATAGATAGATAGATAGATAGATAGATAGATAGATAGATAGATATATAGATAGACATACAGATAGATAACTAAATAGGTAGATAGGCAAAGAGATAGATGGATAGATAAAAAGATAGATAGATATGATTTTGTTGAAAGACCTTGCGAGAATCAATAGAAGCCAAATCAATAGTGGAAAAGAAGAAGAAAAAATAAAAACGCGACGGATAATACTCCATGTTAATATAATATTCTTTTCTCTCTTGCGTTATTTCCTCCCTCAGTTGTTTATTCATACACTTGTGCATTTTACTCGTGAATAAAACAAAAGCATAGCAAACACTTGACGAATAAAAAATAAAGGTTCAGCATAGTGTCAAGTTCATATGAATAGATTACACAGAACTCTCCGATATTTCAAAATATTTATGATTTTCTTTATTTCTTCATAAGATTTATTCGCAGCTAGGAATAGCGAAGAAAAACCCTGCATCGATTCAATAAAACTTCCACACCTAATAAGAAAAAAGAGAGAAAGAGAGAAAAAGATATACAACTCAAAAAAAGAAAAAGAAAAAAAAAGAGAGAGAAAAAGATATAAAACTCCAATGAGTTACACCTTTTTGGGGGTAAAAGAAAATGTCTTGAGGTATGTCGAAGACCGCACGAGCTCGCTTTGGCCCTTAAATTGAATCTTTCAGAACTCCTAAACTTTTAAGACACTCCTGATCACCAAAGCTGCTGGACTTGTTCGCCTGAATCTATCTCTCCACAACGACGACTGGCGTGTCTGTTTGTGTCTTCCAGGTGATGGTGCGGGGAGGTAAATGGGGAGAACAGGGAGGGAGTGGAGGGAGGAAGGGAGGGAGAGATGGGGGAAGAGGGGAGGGAGGGAGGGGAGGGGAGGAGTGGGAGGTGAAGGAGGGAGGGAGGAGGGGAGGGAAGGGAGGGAGGTGGGGAGGGAGGGAGGGAGGGGGAGGAGGGAGGGAGGGAGGAGAGGGGAGGGAGGGAGGAGAGGGGACGGGAGGGAGGGAGGGAGGGAGTGGACTTGTTCGTCTGAATCTATCTCTCCACAACGACGACTGGCGTGTCTGTTTGTGTCTTCCAGGTGATGGTGCGGGGAGGTAAATGGGGAGAACAGGGAGGGAGGGGAGGGAAGGGAGAGGAGGAAGGGAGGGAGGGAGGGAGGGGAGGGAGAACAGGAGGGAGGGGAGGGAGGGAGGGAGGGGAGGGAGGAGGGAGGGAGGGGGAGTGAAAAAAGAAGGAATAAGAGGGAGTGGGAGATGGAGGAAGAGGAGGGAGGGAGGGAGGGAATGAGGAAGAAGAGGGAGGGAGGGAGTGAGAAATGGAGGAAGAAGAGGGAGGGAGGGAGTGAGAAATGGAGGAAGAAGAGGGAGGGAGGGAGGGAACGAGAAATGGAGGGAGAGGAAGAGGGAATAGCGAGAGAGAGAGGGAGAGAGACAGACAGACAGACAGACAGAAAAAGTTAGAGAAAGACAAAGAGAACCAAACAGAAAGAAAGAAAGCCAAGACAAACAAACAGTATAACCGACATAAACAAGAAACAAAGAGATAAACAAACAACAAAAACAAATTGAAAACCACCAAAACATCCACACCCAAATCAAAACAAACACAAAAAACAAAAACAAAAAGAAACTCCCATACACACCGCTATTCATGGACGACCCCGTTAAGAGCGACTCAAATCACACAGCCAGTTTGTTAAAATAATGAACATTCCTTATCCGGACATGCATATACACTAAAATAAATACATATCTATCAGTCTAAAGCACCGTATAGATCGATAGATAAATGTATATATATCCGATAAATAGACAGCTATGCATTTATTCATTTATCGTTGTATAAATAGACATGAATTTATTTATTTATCGGTGTATATGCATGTCTCCATATGCGATTATTCTCTGGGCCTCGCACGATTTTTAACAAACAAACCGTCAGTTATGCATTTATTCATTTATCGTTGTATAAATAGACATGAGTTTATTTATCTATCGGTGTATATGCATGTCTTCATATGCGATTATTCTCTAAGTCGCACAATTTTTAATAAATAGACTTATGAATTTATTTATTTATGAGTGTATATGCATGTCTCCGTACGCGATCATTCTCTAGGTCTCGCACGTTTTTTAACAAACAAACCGTCAGTTATGCATTTATTCATTTATCGTTGTATAAATAATGAATTTATTTATTTATCGGTGTATATGCGTCTCCTTATGCGATCATTCTCTAGGCCTCGCACAATTTTTAATAAATAGACATGAATTTATTTATTTATCGGTGTATATGCATGTCTCCATATGCGATCATTCTCTAGGCCTCGCACGATTTTTAACAAACAAACCGACAGTTATGCATTTATTAATTTATCGTTGTATAAATAGACATGAGTTTATTTATTTATAAGTGTATATGCGTCTCCATATGCGATCATTCTCTAGGCCTCGCACAATTTTTGATAAATAGATTGTTATGAATCTATTTATTTATCGATGTATATGCATGTCTCCATATGCGATCATTCTCTAGGTCTCGCACGATTTTTAACAAACAAACCGACAGTTATGCATTTATTCATTTATCGTTGTATAAATAATGAATTTATCTATTTATCAGTGTATATGCATGTCTGCATATGCGATTATTCTCTAAGTCGCACAATTTTAAATAAATAGACTGTTATGAATTTATCTATTTATCAGTGTATATGCATGTCTGCATATGCGATTATTCTCTAAGTCGCACAATTTTAAATAAATAGACTGTTATGAATTTATTTATTTATCGATGTATATGCATGTCTCCATATGCGATCATTTTCTAGGTCTCGCACGATTTTTAACAAACAAACCGTCAGTTATGCATTTATTCATTTATCGTTGTATAAATAGACATGAGTTTATTTATTTATCGGTGTATATGCATGTCTCCATATACGATTATTCTCTAGGTCTCGCACAATTTTTGATAAATAGACTTATGAATTTATTTATTTATCGGTGTATATGCGTCTCCATATGCGATCATTCTCTAGGCCTCGCAGGATTTTTAATAAATAGACATGAATTTATTTATTTATCGGTGTATATGCATGTCTCCATATGCGATCATTCTCTAGGCCTCGCAGGATTTTTAATAAATAGATTGTTATGAATTTATTTATTTATCGATGTATAAATAATCAATTCATCTATTTATCGGTGTATATGTATGTCTCCATATGCGATCATTCTCTAGGTCTCGCACAATTTTTAATAAATAGACTTATGAATTTATTTATTTATCGGTGTATATGCATGTCTCCATATGCGATTATTCTCTAGGTCTCGCACGTTTTTTAACAAACAAACCTTCAGTTATGCATTAATTCATTTATCGTTGTATAAATAGACATGAGTTTATTTATCTATCGGTGTATATGCATGTCTCCATATGCGATTATTCTCAAGGTCTCGCACAATTTTTAACAAACAAACCGACAGTTATGCATTTATTCATTTATCGTTGTATAAATAGACATGGGTTTATCTATCTATCGGTGTATATGCATGTCTGCATATGCGATTATTCTCTAAGTCGCACAATTGTTAATACATAGACTGTTATGAATTTATTTATTTATCGATGTATATGCATGTCTCCATATGCGATTATTCTCTAGGTCTCGCACAATTTTTAATAAATAGACTTATGAATTTATTTATTTATCGGT
>NC_091564.1:7651481-7653981 GCF_042767895.1 Penaeus vannamei | reverse complement strand
TTCAGTTGGCAACGGCAGTCCCTGACACCATTCTTCTTTTTCTTTGCCATTTCTAGTCTCCAACACAGGTTTAATGTCCATCTTCAGTCTTTGACACCGGTTGAAATATGGCACTGATACGAGTTTCCTTGCAATGCTAAGCCTCTAACACCAGTTTCATCACCATGATAAGCCTCTGATACCAGCTTACTCGCCATACTGAGCCTCTGACACCAGTTTCATCGCCATGCTAACCCTTTGACACCACTTCCGTTGCCATACTAAGCATCTGAAACCAGTTCCACTGCCATGTTAAGCCTCTGACACCACTTCCGTTGCCATACTAAGCATCTGACTCCACTTCCATTGCCATACTATGCCTCTGACACCCCATCCATTGCCATACTAAGCCTCTGACTTCACTTCCATTGCCATACTATGCCTCTGACACCACTTCCATTGCCATACTAAGCATCTAAAACCCCTTCCATTGCCATACTAAACTTCTGACACCCCTTCCATTGCCATACTAAGCATCTGACACCCCTTCCATTGCCATACTAAGCATCTGACACCCCTTCCATTGCCATACTAAGCATCTGACACCCCTTCCATTGCCATACTAAGCATCTGACACCCCTTCCATTGCCATACTAAGCATGTGACACCAGTTTCATCGCCATACTAACCCATTGGCACCAGTTTCATTACCTTAATCGCCATGAGAGCAAATGAAACTCCAGACCAAATGAAAAGGCATATGAAGCGTTGCCGAAGCAGAGATGACACACAAGATGCAACAGCAATATCAGAAATGGATCGTGTGCAACATTTCTAGGTCACAGACGTTAAAAATAGTCAATGGAAGATTAAATGCATTGCCTTGAGTGAGAAGATCAGAGTGAGATTAAGAAATAAAAAAAGCCTTTCTTCTCTTGACATGTCGACAATGGACTAAATCGTTATGGAGAATCGACATACAGAATTGTGTGCCTTTTGATTCGATAGAGACTCACCTGAGCAACATATGTAGAGATGTTGTGATGTTGCCCTATTGTGCTGAGGTTTGGGGACACGCCGCCCAGTCCTAGATCATGTGGGTGGTAGAGAGCACATGTAACCAATAGTAATATTAATGTGATGAGTCTTGGTATCGAGTATTCAGTTGTAGTTCAACATAATGAGTAAGTTGTCATACTGATGTGTGTATATAAATGAATAGATAAATGTGTATGTGTATATATATAAAGATAGATAGATAGATAGATAGATAGATAGGTAGATAGATAGATAGATAGATAGATAGATAGATAGATAGATAGATAGATAGATAGATAGATAGATAGATAGATAGATAGATAGATAGATAGATAAATAGATAGATAGATAGATAGATAGATAGACAGATAGATATAGATAGATATATATTCTTTTCTTTTACCTTTCTTTGTTTCTTTTTCTTTTCATCCTGTGAAAAGGATGTTCAGTTTGCCAACTTAGGATTTTCTTTAAAGATCCACGTTTTCCGCCCACGAGAAACATGTTATTGGGCAACCGAAAAGATAATGGAATATTGACAGTGTTGCTTCTTTAATCTGTATATAGAGTTTTAAGAAGCTTATGCTAAGAAAAGGGTAATATAACCTGCCTACACGGGACAACAATCAACAAAAAATAAAAACACAATAGGATCTAATTTAGACTTTAGAATTTAGACGCTCACCTGTATATCCTTCATCACTGAGTGAAAAATGGATTATATTGCTTAAAAGCGCTGTCCTCTAAACCAGGGTATTAAAGGCTTCATATGTTGGCATCGTTTTTGGTGTCGTAAATAATGTAAACAGATTCTCTTTGCGAACGAAATGAAATACTTGAGATGTGTATTTTTGTGAAGGTTATTAGGTCTATTATAGCGAATAATTCTACAATGCGTGGTATGTTTGAGGAATAATTCATTCATAATTTATTTTTCTCTCTGCTTGTTTCTCCTCTCTCTCTCTCTCTCTCTCTCTCTCTCTCTCTCTCTCTTTCTCTTTCTCTCTGTTTCTGTCTCTGTCTCTCTCTCTCTCTCCCTCTCTCTCTCTTTCTCTCTGTTTCTGTCTCTGTCTCTCTCTCTCTCTCTTTCTTTCTCTCTCTCTCTCTCTCTCTCTCTCTCTCTCTCTCTCTCTCTCTCACTCTCTCTCTCTCTCTCTCTCTCTCTCTCTCTCTCTCTCTCTCTCTCTCTCTATATATATATATATATATATATATATATATATATATATATATATATATATATATATATATATCCCTTTCTCTGTCTCTGTCTCTCTCTCACTTTCCTTTGCCTCATATCCTCTCTCTTATTCTTTTCTTATTCACTTCCTCTCCTTCGCTGTCTCTTCCCATTTCTTCTAATATTTCTGCGCATTATAGTTGTCCACAGTTCAAAATGCATAATTTATTTAAGGACACATTAAGTCTTTCTCTCATATACTTTGATATTCTGTTAACGTGATTGTGATAGCGTCTTCCATTA
>NC_091564.1:7631481-7633981 GCF_042767895.1 Penaeus vannamei | reverse complement strand
CTCCCCCCCCCACACACATTTCTTTTCACCTCTCTGCTTCACCGTCCTTTCTCTCTCCACCCTACTCTCTCTCTTCCTTCCCTCTCTCTCCTTTACTTTACACTTTACACTGATTTTATATTCGGCTGGATGTGACCTCATAGATATTCATTATCCGGCAACATAAACACACACTCGTAACAACAGCCCTATTACTGTGTGGACTTACAAATCATTTTTTTTTTTTTTTTTAATTCTGAGGAACACCCCTTTTTACATCTCGTTACACAGGAAGTCACTCCTGTTGTATGTAGTCTTATGTCATTTTAGTTTACGATATAAAGCATCCGATCTTAAACATTTGTGATATTATGACCTTGGATAAAATCAGTATGTCAAGAGAGCTACAGATCCGAGATGATGGCAAGGGAGGTATATGGAGAGGGAATGGAGGGAGGGAGAGAGAGAGGGAGAGGGAATGGAGGGAGGGAGAGAGAGGAATAGAGGAGAGAGAGGATAGAGAGGAGAGGGGCTGGAGGAGGGAGAGAGAAGGAAGGGAGGGAGTCGGAGGAGGAGGAAGCGAGGAGGAGAGGGAATGGAGGGGAAGGAGAGAGAGATGTGGAGAGGGAATGGAGGGAGAGAGAGAGGGAGGGAGAGGGAATGGAGGGAAGGAGAGAGAGAGATGGAGGGAATGGAGAGAGAGAGAGGGAGAGGGAATGGAGGGAGGGAGAGAGGGAGTGGTTGGATGGAGTGGTGGAGGGAGAGAGAGAGGGAGAGGGAATGGAGGGAGGGAGGGAGGGAGAGAGGGAATGATTTGGATGGAGTGGTGGAGGGAGGGAGAGGGGAGAGAGGGAGAGGGAAAATGGAGGGAGGGAGAGAAGAGAGGAAGAGGGAATGGGAGGAGGGAGGAAAAGGGAGAGGGAATGGAGGAGGGGAGAGAGGGAGAGAGAGAGGGAGAGGGAATGCAGGGAGGGAGGGAGAGAGGGAGTGGTTGGATGGAGTGGTGGAGGGAGAGATAGAGGGAGAGGGAACGGAGGGAGGGAGAGAGAGAGGAAGTAGATATATATCTGTCGATAGATACACTTACATGTTTACATGAAGTTCCAAATGAATACTTACACAGACACATATGCAGACACAGACACACACACGTACGCGTATATATGTATGATAGAGAAATAGAAGTAAACAGACAGATACAGTAGACAGTGATATAAAGATACAGGCTCTAAATTACAGAAGCAAATAGATATAGACTGATAGATAAGAATAGATAAAGACAGCCAAAGGTGTGTGTGTGTTTGTGTGTGTGTGTGTGTGTGTGTGTGTGTGTGTGTGTGTGTGTGTGTTTGTATGAGTGTGTGTGTGTGTGTGTGTGTGTGTGTGTATGTGTGTGTGTGTTTGTGTGTGTGTGTGCGCGTGTGTGTGTGTGTGTGTGTGTGTTTGCGTGTGTATGAGTGTGTATAAACAGATACATCGATATATATATATATATATATATATATATATATATATATATATATATATATATATATATATATATAGACAGATAGACACATAGATAGACATAGCCAGAAAGACAGATACAGAGCGTGCCTGCTTGTGATGCCTTTCCAAGAGCCTTGATCGCGAAAGAAAAGTTTGTAATCTGAGACCGTAACTCACAATATCAGCTGGACGAATCGCATTTCTCAGTCTGAGTCACCGCCCCCCCCCCTCTGGCCATCCCACCGGGGAGGAGGCGAGGGCACTAAGACACTATCCATTTCCTTGAATTACGCCCGGGAGAGGGAGAGAAAAAATACGTATGGATAGGTGGATAGATGGGTAATTGGATACATGAGTGGGTAGATGGATAGATTAATATGTGTGTATGAAGAAAGAAGGAATACGGATGAATTTTACTCCTCATGTCCCACGGATGAAAAATGAGAATAAATAAAGGCGTAAATAAGTAAATGAATAAATATCAATATCCAAAAGCACAATATCAACTATAAACAAACAAAACAAACAAACAAAAACGAATAAAGCAATCAACGATTTTTTTTTCCACTAAATGCCAACTCCCCCCCCCCCCCATGTCCCTCACTCCCCCTGTCCCTCATCCCCCCCCACCAACACTCCAAGATCAAAGGGAGATTCTAACCCCCCCACCCCCCTCCCACCCCCTTATGAATGGTGCCAATGGATGCCATCAATGAAAACGAATGACAGGGGGGGGGGGGGAGCAGTCATGAGAGAGCTATAAATGGAACGATAATACATATCAATAAGAAGTGTGAATGTGAATCCTTTTTCTCTGCCTCTCGCTTTAGAATGAGGGAGGAAAAAATAAACAAATAAACAAATATATATATATATATATATATATATATATATATATATATATATATATATATATATATATATACATATATATATATATATATATATATATATATATATATTTAGATATATATTTATATATATATATACACATACTTTTATATATAAAATTTATATATATATATATATATAT
>NC_091564.1:7609660-7613481 GCF_042767895.1 Penaeus vannamei | reverse complement strand
CTCTCTCTCTTCTTCTTCTTCTTCTTTCTTCTCCTTCTCTCTCTTCTTTCTTTCCCCTTCTTCCTCTCTTCTCTCTCTCTCTCTCTCTGGTTCCAGCAAGACCCTTAGAAAAAGAAACAGAAATCTCAAGACACATTGTTAGGTGGTAGTTCAGTTGCTTTACACAAGGAGGAGAGAAGTTTATTGTAAACAGAAGAATGGAGGGAAGAAACGAGGAGGAGAGGGAGAGACACGGAGTCAAACAAAGGGAGAGACACAGAGATGGGGAGAACAGCAACGACGGAGAAAGGGACAAATAAAGGGAGAGGAACAAGAAGAAAATACGTAAAGAAGAGACGAGGAGTGAAGAGAAGGGAAGAGAACAGAAAGAAAGAGAGAACGAGAGAACGAGAGAGAGAGAGAGAGAGAGAGAGAGAGAGAGAGAGAGAAAGAAAAAAAGAAAAAAACAAAGAGAGAGAGAGAAGCAGTCAGAAACACATGCAGACAAACAAGAAGAACCACAAACAGACAGAATCATAAACAGACTAAACGCACAAATGAAAGACAAAAAGCGAGACTAATAATGAAGAGAAAAAGACAAGCGGAGGATGAACCGACGAACCCACCTGCCTCAACCTGCAGTCAGAAAGACATGCAGACAAACATGAACCACAGACAGAATCATAAACAGACTAAACGCACAGATGAAAAACAAAAAGCGAGAATAATAATGAAGAGAAAAAGGCAAGCGGAGAATGAACCGACGAACCCACCTGCCTCAACCATCTCGAAAGCTGAAAGAAGGTTCCCAGGTTCGCCAGCAGAGCGCGCCAGGTGAAATAAGGTGACGCGATAAGGAGACGTCGGGCTGGAGGAGCTCTAATGGGTGATAAACTCCAAGCAAATCTTTTTCCGAATGTGTTTTCTTCTCTCGTGCGTCGACTCTGACAGCGAGGACTCCTAGGTCGCTGATATTCATTGCCCCTCGACCTTGTTTAGCGCCGGGTTAGATCAGCTGAGGAACGTCGTCTTGAAAGGGTTAGGATTTTCTCCCTCGTCTTGGTTTCTAAGTTTTCGGGAGGGACGCTAGGTTAGGGTTGAAAATGGCGAGGGGACAGATAATCTCATCCGAGTCTGGAAATGTAGGATCTGAAGACGAAAGTTGGGAATCTATGGCGGATTCTCTTCAGCTCGACTTTCTCTTTATAACACCAATTGGATAATTTTTTGGAGGAGGGTAAGAGAGTCTAGATTGTTTTAATTCTGTGTGAGAGGAGAAGGGGAGGGGGGTAATGTTGAATAAATTAGAGACATAACAGCGAAGGGAAAAAGGAAAACTCATGGATATAACAAAGACCTTATCGCAGAAGCTATACCGTAAAAAAGCCTTCGAGGGGATGTCTGTATGTATTACTGTATATGACATTGTATCACCTTTTGGTCTATAATTACTTATTTCTTTTATTTATGAAAGATATACGATTAGCTAACACATCCTCAGTGAAGACAAGGCAGAGGTGTTGTCCATTAAATTGTTTCCACGAGTATGCTCAATTGTCCATAATCGCATTAATATCTCTATATTTTCTTTATTCGCCATGACTGTATTAACCATGAAAAAAAGAAAATGAAAAACCGATTCATTGGTTGGATCTAATTGTCTTTAGCCAACAGGTAATACGTTTTTTTCTTGGATAAGGGCAAGCTCATGAAAAAGATTCTATAAGACAGAAAGGGGAAAATATCTATATTATCATTATATTATCTTTTGAGTGGGGGGGGAGGGGGAGGGGAAAATAAGAAACCGATGAAATTGAGTGTTAAACTTTGGTCATTTACATCCAGTAGAAACCTTTACCGTAGCTTCCAAAAGACAGTAATACAATCAACCCAACTACTGTATCTTGTATGTTGAAACTTCTACAATTTTCTCTGCAACGGAAACACACTTGGCAGTATAACAGAAAGCATAAATCTTTAAAAAATGAACTTAGATATATGTACACATCTGCTTGCGAATGTTCTCTTCAAAGAAACGAATACACTCCAGATGAACATTGATTAACTGTCAATAACTGCAAAAAGAACAGTCAGTGATCTATTCACAAACTTCCGTAAACACAAACGGCTTAACATTAGTTTCTGCAATTATATTCTTTTATTAAAAGTGAGTGAGAGAGAGAGAGAGAGAGAGAGAGAGAGAGAGAGAGAGAGAGAGAGAGAGAGAGAGAGAGAGAGAGAGAGAGAGAGAGAGAGAGAGAGAGAAAAGGAATTTCTCATGATCATTAATTGGACATTCCTTCAATGCAGCAACTTGGTTTTCGCTCATTCTTCGTTAATCTCCAATGCTGAATAACGTCGCTTCTTCCCCCAATCAACGTACGATTTAAACCCTTAAGTTTTGCCTTTGAGGAAGTATGTTAGAAGCCTGTTTTTGTCGTTATAAAGGAAAACATACGGTTAGTTAAAACGCTTTTCAAGAACCTTTACCGGACACAAGGTGAACAAGTCTAATATCAAATTCCTTTTCTGTGTCTATAACTACATTAATATCTTCGATTTCATATTCGAAATATTTCTCTATTCCTCATTACAGCAACAGAAAGGAAAAAAAAAAAGTAAATAAAAAATAATGATTAAAAAATGCCCAAGTAGTTGTATGAAAGACCTTTCCTTGAGAGAACAATAAAACACATTTCTTCCTAGATAAGAAGAAATTTCAAGAAAAAAAATAAAAGTTAAAAATGTTGTTTATTTTTATCATTATCTTTTTTTTTTCCTATGGGGGCGAGGGTGAGGGGGACATAGATATCTGGAGAGATTAAGTGTTAAACTTTAGGGATTACACCCAGTAGAAATCTATGTGTTTTGTAAGACTTTACCATAGCTTCCTAAATACAGTAACGCAATCAGCTCAACCACTGTATCTTGTACGTTGAAACTTCTACAATTTTCTCTGCAACGGAAACACACTTGCCAGGATAACAGAAAGTACAAATCTTTAAAAGGAAACTAGCTTTTAATTGTATGTACATATCTGCTAGCAAACGTTCTCTCCAAAGTGAACAAGTTTTAATTCCTGACCTATGAACAAACTGAGGGAAACACATTATCATTAGTTTCCATTTATAAAATTATATTCTCTGGGCCTATAAAAAGAGGTAAACTTTCATAAATATTTATTGAACATTCCTCCTTCGTGGCACCATGATTTCTTACTATTCTTTATTAAACTCTCAAAAAACGAATAACTTTATGAATACTCTACTTCTACCCAGTCAGCAACGGCTTCCTACCTTAAAGTTTTGATTTTGATTAGCTGTTTAGTAGATTTTCTTATTTCGAGAGAGAGAGAGAGAGAGAGAGAGAGAGAGAGAGAGAGAGAGAGAGAGAGAGAGAGAGAGAGAGAGAGAGAGAGAGAGAGAGACAGACAGACAGACAGACAGACAGACAGACAGGCAGACAAAAGAAAGAAGAACAGAAAGAGAAAGATGAAAAATGAAGAGTATTGAGAAAAGTTAGAGACAAAGAGAGAGAGAGAGAGAGAGAGAGAGAGAGAGAGAGAGAGAGAGAGAGAGAGAGAGAGAGAGAGAGAGAGAGAGAGAGAGAGAAAGAAAGAAAGAGAGAAAGAAAAAAATAAATAAATAAATAAATAAATAAAGAAAGAGAGAATGAAAAAAAAGAAAGAAAGAAAGACAGAGACAGAGAGAAAGGAAAAAACGCAAGAAGGAAGAGGAGAAGGAAACGAGGTTCTCATCGATTTATATTCAGATGACTTCAGCGTAAAGGATTTCAAGTGAGCTCAATTTAAAGATGACATGGACTCCAAAATCAAAACCATC
>NC_091564.1:7597160-7604660 GCF_042767895.1 Penaeus vannamei | reverse complement strand
AATTATGAGAAAGTACACAGATTTATTTCTATCATAATGGTTGTATGTAACTCGAGTTCAAAGAACCAATGAGTTCGTTTTCACTAAAATATCTAGAAATAGTCTTTTACGTTATTCTAGCAGTTAACGCCTCTCATATTTCTTTATTATTTTGATACGGCCCTCATACTCCATAAATCTTTTCTAACTGATTAATATGACTTATTACCAAGAAAAAACACACAACTTACCTCTGTGAAGTAGATAAAGATTAAGGATTTTGTCTGTATGTCAGTACACAGCAAGGTACGCTGCTGATACATAATGGTTACATTTCATAAAAAGAAAGAAAAGAAAAGAATAATAAAAGTAGCTTCGACAACCAACTACCATTCCCAGCACGTGCTCTCGCTCCGAATAAACTACAGACCGAAGCCATAAGGTCGATAATCCATCTCTCCGAAACGACTAACTGACCCTCATTTTTTTCCCTCTCTGTCAAAATAACTTTCCCGAAAAGGGGACACTCCAGAGCGACTTCAAAGGCGGAACTTCCACCGCCCAGGGTGCAGTGCCTCTCCTGAACTTCTCTCCGCTCTCAACTTCAGATAGAGCTACACCTATTGCCTTGCACAGAGAATGGGTTTTGAGTGCTTGGGGCTTAACAACGCAGCGGCGGCGAGGTAAAGCCCTGTAACTTGGTTAAGCCCATTCTCTTTGTTTCACTTTGTCTCGTCGTCGATAAAGTGGCGATGTTTGTTTTAGCTGTAAATGTAGGAAAGGTTTGAATGAGAATGAATATCTTCACAATACAAGAAATATATTTGATCGGTTTCGAAAACATAAGATGTATTCGAAACCATTCATATACATCTCTCGTGGCGTGAAGATATTCATTCTCATTCATGCCTTTTCTACGTTTGTCGACAGGATCACGTTTCTTAATTGTAAATGTTAGAGTTCAAGGGATATCATGCATAAAACAGTTCTATCTATGATCTTATTACCAAATCTCACACATAAATACATTTTAAAATATGATAATGTTATGATCGTAATGCTGATGACAGCGATTGTAATGTATACAGATGAGGACAATGGTGTTGTTAAGAGTCAGACTGCTTAAATGATTAGTGGCAATAAAAGTGATGGTAATGAGAGTCATGACAATGATAAGGAAATGATGATTATGATAAAAATGATCATGATGCTTATGATTTTTTCCTTTGACACCATGTCCACGAAAATTTGCGATTCTGAATAGTCATTTTAACGATGCTCATGTACTCTGCTCCTAAGAAAAGTGGGACGGAACTATATAAGGAAAATATGTGATAAATGTGTGATATGTTGGTCATCTAGCTTGAGGATGAAGTCCCTGAATATGTAGGATTCGGAGGAACATGCACATCACACACACGCACACACACACACACACACACACACACACACACACACACACACACACACACACACACACACACACACACACACACACACAATACAAACAATAATATTCATAGTAATAATAATAAATAAATAAAATAAATAAACAAATAAAACAATAAAACATGCATACATATAATAATGATAACAATAATAATAACAGTAGTAATGAATATATATAAAGAGATCGAAGGCCATAATCTTCGATTGGCGTCGTGACATTGCCTAATCCTCCAATCAGTGAGGAATCTCTTGCCATAACTGAGGCGTGAGAAGCGATCCCCAAGCCGAGGGGGAGAGAGACAGCGGGTGGTTGGGGAATCGGCTCTCTGATAGATGGCGGTAGGGACGTCTAAGTTCCCATCAATTCTCTCTCCTTTCTCTTTCTCTATCTATGTATCTATGTCTTTGTGTGTATATTATATATCCTGCTTTGTCTCTCTCTCTTTCTCAGTTACTCATACTCAATCTATCTACCCATCTCTCTCTCTCTCTCTCTTTCTGTGTCTGTCTGTCGTTCTCTCTCTATTACTTATTCTCGCTCTATCTACCTCTTTCTCTCTTTCTCTCCCTCTCTCTCTTTCACTTTCTCTCTCTCTCTCACTTTCTTTCTTTCTCTCCCTCTCTCACGCATTCTCTCTCTCTGTCTATCTATCTATAAATCTATCTCTTTCTACCTGTTGTTATCCATTTCTAGAAGGGGGAGGAGCGACGAACTGCAGCAACCATCGATGCATTGTACTTCTCAGTATCAGCAATATTGTTGAGTACCCTGACTTATTTTTGTTCGATTAAGTAGACAGGCTCCGACGATCATAGCTGTGCTCTGATACCTGTACATCTAAATCTATATGTATGCTTGTATGTCTCTATCTACATACATAAACTCAAACAAATGTGTGTAAATATACGTGTAATAATGATAATCATAATTTAGAGATTGCCGTGACAGGCTCTTGTGACATCAATTAAATTGTCTGTTTATTGTGCTTCTAAACTACCCCCTTTGTTAGGTAACTGTCATCGGGTTTGTTCTCTGAGGAAGTTCCTTTGGCTGAGTACCTGGGGCCGGATTCTCAAAAAGAGCCTTAAGTTAAGGCGTGCTGGAGACCTTAACCGTCCTGCGGCGACTCAAGTTAAGGCCTGTCAAAGGCGCCGTATCTCGGACTTAGCTTCGCATGCACAAACGTTTTTTAAGGCGCCTTATCCCTGCCTTAAGTCCCGCAGCTCGGCAGATCACTTAAGGCGTCGGATCTTCGGTGGCCAATCACAGCTGCTGCTTCAGGCGGCTCTTAGGGTATCTTGACCAATCACAAGCCGTAAATGCCAATCAGCTGATTTCATAAACACAACGCTGTGTCCAGCCCGTGGTATGAGAGAACTTTTCAACAAAATTGGTATTATTGAAAATGTAACCCCACACCTAATTTAAAGAATCTGAGCTTACCCAGTGGTAGTACACATCATTCTAAGAATTTCCCTCTATACCATTTACTGCGCAAATTGATAACGGTATTACAGAGGGTATAAAATGCACGATTTCCTTACGAACACCGCGACAAATGACAAAAAGTCGTTACGAGTGACGGAAAATCAGACGAATTTGTAGCGGATGACGTAGACAAAGGAAATCATGTGAGCCAATTAGGTTCGAGCGTGAACATGATGTGAACATTGACACTCAGTAGAACCAGATATGGAAAAGGTCATCACGTGGCAAAAGAAATGTGTCAATATACTATGCTTGTTAGTATTCTACCGATATTTCTCGAAATTGTCCCCCAAATTAACGGATATGCATCATGCCCTCCCCAGCTATCGGGACCGATATCGTACTTATACTTCGTTTGCGAAGGAAATGAGCGCTAGATTCGCTCGGAACACGACGAAAGCTATTATAAAATTATTCTATTCACCCAAAAACAGTGTGTGGTAGCATCTATCGGGAAAAGCAAATCACAGTTATGTTGGAATACTACACTTGTTCCCTTATCTAGTAGTCCACAATTGGTTTATGTACACCTAATGACACTATAATTGAGTAAAATACAAACTGTAATATATTAATTGTTCTTGGGCTGATAATTGTCATTTATGCTTCGCCGTAACTCGCTAAGGTTGCTCTCCCTCTGCCTTTACCGAGGGCGCCTTAACTCGCACCAATATGGCGGAACCCTTGCTCTGTGCATGGGCCGTAAGATCGCTGGCCGTAAGTTAAGGCGCCTTAAGGAGATACGGCGCCTTAACGCGTTTGAGAATCCGGCCCCTGAATCCTAAAGTTGAGGATCTTGAACATGTACCTCATTTTTTTGATTTTGTAAATGTCTCATCATTCTGAGAATCTTCAGGCCTGGACATAGTCTCGGGGTGATAGACTAATATTCATTTTATCAATCTCTGTTAATTTTTTGGAGTCCTGGAAATGTTCAGATAAGATGGTCTTAGCTGATTTACTTGTTTCTTCAGATAAATTTTACCATCCACTCTGACAGTAAAGTGTAATTTTCCAAACCCTTCTACATCATATCCTTTAGTCCACTTAGTATCTGAGAAGGTATGTTCTCGCCATTACAATATCTCCCTTCTTGAACTCCAAAATAATTTCAATCACGAGCCTTCATCCTTCCTGTCTTTTACCCTTAACAAAATCGGGTTTCATGAAGTCAAGTCTGCACTTGATCCTCCTTCCCATCAATAAAGATGAAGGTCAACATCACATTGATGCTTGCGGTGTAGTCCTATATGCAAGTAGAAATCTATCAATACATTTACCAAGGGTGTAACTGGTGGCTTGTCTACATTGCATATTACTCTTGAAAGTCTAAATAAAACGTTCAGCCTCACGATTTGTAGCAGGATGGTAAGTTGCTTAAAATGTATGTTTGATATTGTTAACTTTACAAAAAGACTGAAATTCATTGGAGGTGAATTGAACTCCATTTTCAGAAACGATCTGCTCTGGAATGTCATTATACAAAAGTACGGGCTATGGACTTTGTCCTTACAATTCCCTGGTGGTCTGCATGCAATTCTAGTACCTGATTACAAAGTCTAGTGGGCACAACTACCCTTGCTTCTTTAAGAATGCAACCTTTTTCTACCGATAATTCACCCCAGGCATCTGCACTCAGCATGTGACAGTAGCGTATCCTTACCAGATATCAGACCTTACGATGCCTTCGAAAGTAATGGATCTTTCCCTGTGTAGCATCCAGTTTGTTTTGATGTAATGGGTAGTTTATGTGTATTTATCAGCATAGCACAAGCTACTTCCTGAACACTTGGTGCCCTATCTACTGGCAAACGAGACTGCATCTGCATTCCCCATGTCTGTGGTAGCCCTATATTCGAGGACGTAGTTGTATGCAGCAAGTTCTACTGACCATCTTTGTAGCCTAGCAGCCATTAACTTTGGTAATCCACATTTGGGACCCATGATAGTTATGGCTTGTGATCAGTAACTAGTGTGAATATTTATATTTATATATGTATAAATCTATATATGTGCGTCTGTGTGTGTACAAATATATACATATACAGAAAGAATAATAAAGTTCTTTGGTTTTCCAATAGTCTACCTTTCATTTCTTCCCTTTTCATTTTCTGTGACTTATCGAAAATAGAAAACGAGCACACGATAGCCTAACAATGTAAGGTAAACCTATGAAACCATTTATGTAAACATATACATCCTTTTCACATATAAAAAGATGCCAAAATAAAACCAAAATGGCTCTAGATGTTTCTCAAACAATCTATTTTCCTTTCATTGATGCCCCGACACCCACAAACAAAACACATATGATCTTAAATTTGAATAACGATGTCGAAATGCTTTGATTGTTCTACGTGGATTTCATCATATATATATATATATATATATATATATATATATATATATATATATATATATATATATATATATATATATATATATATATATATATATATATATATATATATATATATATATATATATATATATATATATATATATATATATATATATATATATATATATATATATATTATAATATATTTCAGTATTTGTTGAAATAGCAATTCGATAATAAACTAATCTTGACGTTGCAAAGAAATGGACAGGCTTTATCCCATTCCAATGAAAAGGTTAGCCTGCCTAATGGTTCCAGGTTTGATATCAAGAATTAATGAAAAGATACTCAATGCTTCCAGATTTTTAGGTCATTCTGCTATTTAAAATTACCGAGTTTGATCACCCATAGATTATTATTTTATAAAAAAAAAATTATAGCTATTATTTTTATCTATTTATTATCATTATCATTATCATTATTATTATTATTATTAATGTTTTAATAGTTATCAGCGCACTAGCATTTGTGGTATTGTGGATAGTTCTGAATTAGGCAATATTGTCAACGAAATGTAAACAAACAGAATAAAATGCATCTATTTAACATCGTGGGGGTACATTTATATATTACATTTAATTGAATCAAACTCGAGTTATAAAAAAGCGCATGTAATATTTTCCAGACACCTTTGAAGCTCTGTTTTCTTATTATTATTATTATTATTATTATTATTATTATTATTATTATTATCATTATTATCATTATTATCATTATTATTATCGTTATCATTATCATTATCATTATCATTATCATTATCATTTATCATTTATCATTTATCATTTATCATTTATCATTTATCATTTATCATTTATCATTTATCATTTATCATTTATATTATCATTATCATTATCATTATCATTATCATTATCATTATCATTATCATTATTCGAGGTTACGTCTGTTGCACGAATATTCTGCGGTTCCTCCATTCCTACGACTCCTACAACAACAAATACACGTAAATAAATCCCGTACAATGTTGAAGGTTAATGATTTACGCCTGATGTGACTTTGTATATTCTTAAACTTTATTGGTGATATATAAATGTATAAACATCTCGATACATGTAGTGACATGAAGTAAGATCTTAGTTGTGACCATCTTTTAAATCATCATTAATTAATTCAAATATTTTCATTCTGTAAGCTTCTATTGAATGAAAATCTTAATGTCTTTATGTTAACGCATACCAAAATAAACATAAGATTTACATGTGTCGGTTTACAACTTTACAATTTAGTGCATTTCATAGAAAATTTACAAATAAAAAATCTTTAGAGTGTATCATTCCCTTTCTAAGTTATTGACATTTTTTTCTTTTCCTTTAACCATCAAGATCTAACTTCATTGATTAGGATATTACATCTAAAGTACAGAAAATATTTCACTTTTTGAAGATTCTATTATGCTATATTTACCCTTCCTCTCTCTCTCTCTCTCTCTCTCTCTCTCTCTCTCTCTCTCTCTCTCTCTCTCTCTCTCTCTCTCTCTCTCTGTCTCTCTCTCTCTCTCTCTCTCTCTCTCTCCGCGCGAGCGCGCTTTCATTCTCTCTTTTAGTTTTACACCCTTTTAACAGACACATACGTACTCTAAGGCTATATCGTTCAATTTCTCTGCTTTGTGCACACAAATGTACAATTTCAAATAATTTATCGATCTATCGTTCTCTTACACGTTCTCTTCCTGTCTGTCTGTCTGTCACTCTTTGTCTGTATTGTATGTCACTATGTCTGTCTGTCTCTTCGTACAGAAAATATTTCACCTTTTAGGCTTCTATTATGTTATATTTACCCCTTCTCCCCTCCCCCCCTCACTCGCTCTCCCTTTCTTCTCTCTTTCTCCTCCCTCCCACTCTCTAGCTCTCTCCCTCTCCCACCCTCCCTCTAAATCTCCCTCTCTCTCTCTCTCTCTTTCATTCACTCAGTCTCTCACTCCCTCATTCACTCACTCCCGCTCTCCCTTTCACTCATTCACCCTCTCCGTCTCCGTCTCCACTACCGGAATGGAAATACGTTCTTCCACCCTTTTCTCGCTGCTCTGGATGTCAGACTCCCCGCATGAGCATCACGTTTACCATTCGAGTTGTTCAGGGGCGTCGCCTTGTCTTCAGATGTGGCAACAGCGGTGGGATCCTTACTGGTTGTCATCGCCGCCTTCGGGAAGACTTCCTCTGCTCCA
>NC_091564.1:7549660-7552160 GCF_042767895.1 Penaeus vannamei | reverse complement strand
ACCTTTCCCCCCCCCCCCTCCACTCCTCCCCCTTGCAACTCACCCTGTCTGTGACTTGCACCATGAAGCGGAAACCCCGTCTGTGAGCAGGGTCTTCGAAATCCAGAGGCTGCAGGGCGTACAGCTCGCCAATGTTGCCAACAGTCCTCATGCCGAAGTGTTGCCAGCCCCAGCCGCTATCTTCCAACACCTGCCACGGGTTGTTTGGAATAAACTTGAATTTTGGATCTTACTGCTGACGAGATTAAAGAAAATAGATGTTCCGGCAAACTAGCTCTCGTGAAGGTATTTCCCTGTGATGAATAATTAGGATTGTGTGCTTGTTGAACTCAAAGTGTATTAGCGAATGCACGAGAAGGACAAAACGCATGAGAAAAACAACATACAGTACTTTATGAATCTCATTTCTCTTTTCTTTAAGTATTATTGACACTCATGCATTTCTTAAATTGTTTTTTCTTTGGTTCTCGTTCGTCTGTTTGATCGTTATACAGTTTCTAGAAAGGCTTTGAATCGAAATGAAAACAAACGAGAGCAGTTTATATTTTAAAATTTACGACCAAGTTATGCATGTTGTGATATGCAGAACGAAATTACCTAAGTGTGTTTAGCATCACATGACAAGCAGAAGGAAAATGTTTTATTATCTGTAGAAAAATATTTAACAAGATTAAACAAAATGTTCATCTTACTATTAAGAATAATTATAAAAGCATTAAAAATCATGGCAATAAAGATAATGATATTAGTAATGATGATGATATTGATGATAATGAATGTAAGCATAATAATAATGATGATGATGATATTATTAATGATAATAACAATGGAGATAATGATAATGGTCCTAATACTGATAATATCAATAGTGATGATAAGGATAACAATGATGATGATATCAACGATATCAATAATGATAGCAATAATAATGATAACAATAATAGAAACAAAATTACTAATATATATTATGCTACTACTAATAGCAATAATAATAGTAATGATAATAATAGTAATAATGATGATACCAATAATAGTAATAATGAGGCTAAAAAAATGTAACGATAGGAATGATGATGATAATGATATTTAAGGAATAATAATGATAGTAATAATAATAGTAATTATATAAATGATGCTAAAAGATGTATCAACTGTAGTAATAATGATAATAATAATGATAGTAATAATAACTGATATTAAGAATTATTAATGATAATGAGTATAATGAAAATGACAGCAACAACAATAACGACAACAACAAACGATAATACGATTACATCAAACTCCCCCCCCCCCAAAAAAAAAAAAAAAAAAAAAAAAACAGGATACGTACCCGATAATAGAAATAGTTGGATGTGTCCGAATCGAAAGTCGAAATCTGCAGCAAAGTAATGTTATCCGGCGGCCCTCTGCCTCGGGTTTCCTTCACATCCACTTCCCACACCTCGCGAGTCAGCCGAGGGGAGTTATCGTTCACATCCGCGAGCTGCACCACCACGGACGCTGTGCCTGGAGATGCAGCGGTAAGGTCGTTCATGTGATTCATATCTTGTAATATCTTGGTCATCGTTCAGGTTTTGTTATTGTTCTTGGTGTCTAACAACTGTTTATTATTAGTATTATTGTGTATATACACAGAAATAAACGCATATCTGCCTATCTATGTGATATATATACATTTATCGATCTGTCTATCCGGTTGATATGCATGTCGTGACTAATATACATTCACTACTGTGTATATGCATGTCCGTACATATCAATATTCATAGAGTCGGGCCTCGTACAATTTTAACAAACCAGCTGTAACCGTCTAAAATTGAGTTAGTTTTCATCTGGTTGACAAAACGGTGCATATTCTTTCCAGTCTCGAACTACACCGTGGTAAAAATACAATTTATGAAAGCAGAAGAAAAGTGTTTCTATATCGTATCTGTTAGATATCAACATGGTTTTAATTCACATTTCTTCCTACAGTGTACTTTCAGTTTTATTACAATTTCAAGTTCTTTAATGATTCGTTTCCACTAACTGAAGAGCTATTGTCTCCTTGAAATAAATCTTGATTAACAGCAATATTATTGCAATGTCACTCTTGTATATTTGTTGTATATATCAATATACTATAATTATACCGTGGCATATTAAGCTATTGTTTCAGCCTGAACATTATATATACATGTTTCTAATCCACTGCATTTATATATTGCTTTATGCTTGCTTCCTAAATTAAATTCGGCAAAGGCAATGTGTATTGTAGTTTTGTATTGCAAACACACCAATTCTAGCATCAAAACATTATTTGTTATCTTTACTTTTTTTTTTTTTTCATAATACACTCTTTACGGCGTTCTTTCAGTGTATTTACCGTCAGAATCTTACAGCTGTAATATTAACATCATCCTCACCATGTTTACAAAATCCAAAGAAAATGATTTATCAATATTGTAAATTATGCAAGCGAGATATTGAAGGTTTGGCTTTGTGAAAAGAATTGCAT
>NC_091564.1:7512298-7518515 GCF_042767895.1 Penaeus vannamei | reverse complement strand
AACTATCCCTCAACCCCGTACCCCCAACCCTCCCCCACCCTCCAATCATCTCATCCCCTCCCTAATACCCCCTCTCGTCCCCCATTCCCCCTCCCCTTCCACCACCCATGCCTCACCCTCACCCTTCCCCCCCCCCGATCGGTTTCCCTCGCTGCCAACTCGCCGGGGCAGCTGTGTCTCCGAAGATGCTGACCGCCATTAGCCCTCCTGTCTCCCTCCCGCTCGCTTGGTTTGTGTGTCGTGAAGTGGATCTCCATTTAGCTTGATCTGGTTTGCTCAGTTTGCTCTTTCCTATGCTTTTCCCCCCAAGCTACGTGCCGAGCGAATGCATCCTGCTTGAGTTTCCGAGTATCAGCTCTCAGGACTGTTACACTGTTGCATTTACTTCTCTTGTTTAAGACCTTATTTAGCTTGGCATTATTGAGCCTTTATTTTCCTTCTGTTCTTGTGGTTGCTCTGCCCAGACACGTCCAGACACGTACACATATTTTGTCTTCTTAACTGATCTATTTATCTTTTAAACTCTCTATCTATCTGTCTGCTAAATCGTGTGTCTATCTATCTGCAGCTATATCTATTCATCATGTATCTATCTATCTATGAATCGATCTTTCTATCTACCTATCTATCTATCTATCTATCTGTCTGTCTATCTATCTATCTATCTATCTATCTATCTATCTATCTATCTATCTATCTATCTATCTATCTATCTATCTATCTATCTATCTACCTATCTATCTATCTATCTATCTATCTATCTATCTATCTATCTCTCTATCTCTCTCTCTCTCTCTCTATCTATCTATCTATCTATCTATCTATCTATCTGTCTGTCTGTCTGTCTATCTATCTATCTATCTATCTGTCTATCTATATATCTATAATATGTGTGTGCATGTGTGTCCGTGTGTGTATGTGTGTGTGCGTAGATACATGTACATATATTCATTAATGTTTATTTTTGTGTACTGTACATGTTAAACGAAAGATAAATAGGTAGAAGTAGACATTCATGTACCTATACATAACCAAATCTGCAAATCTAAATATCCATGCATATGATTTGAATATATCAAGATATTTCTGATGCTGGTAGACAAAAAAAAAAAAAAAATATTTCGAAGGCCATATCTGGTGTAAAAGCAACGTCGCCTTTTTTTTTTCCCTTCCCAGGAACTCGACACAAATACGAGTGTTTTATACCGGCTTCGTGTTACAACGTTAGGTGAAGGTCAAAGGGAAAAGGAAACGGGTTTGGGGAAAGATTTCTCTCGCATTCCTGTTGGCAGCGGGGGGAAAAAATGCGCTAGGGGAAGAAGTAGGGAAGAATAGAGAGTAGCGTAGGGCAGGGAGGGGGATTCTTTTAGGGGAAAAAAAGAGGTGCAAGGGGGAAAAATGAGGGGAAAAGTGTACATACGAGAAAGAGAGAGGAGAAGATATAGCGTTGGATAAAAAAAGAGAAAAAATAGAGGAAGAAAGTAAGGAAAAGATGAAGATTTAATGAATGAGAGAAAGAAAAGAAAACAAAAAGTGTCAAAGCAAGTGAAGTGAATTATTTCGCAAAGTAATGATAATGCAACTAATCATTGTGAGGCTTTTGATAATAAATTTCTGCGGATTATGAGAAACTATAATGAGGATTTAGGATTTAAGAGTGATTATTGTGAGAATTTCGAGCTTGTCCTTTGAGGTTTATAAATAATCTTCATTTTAATTATTTTGATAGAAAAAAACTTATCATTATTAGCAAGTGTCACTCAGGAGGTAAAATGATGAAATCAAAAGAAAAAAATATCGTGAGAGGGTTTAACCTAGCGGAAAATTGATAACAATGGAAAAAAAATATCAGAAAGGGAAAAAAATCATGATACATGAAATCTTTCGATATACATATCTGTGCATCTTTTTTTATATTCAGGTGTGGAAGTTGATTATTCTATAATTACGATAACGGTAATTAATAAGGTAATGGAAACATAGACGACAAGTAGATGATAAAAATGGATAAAAATATAGGTAGGTAGAAAGAAAGAGAGATAGATAGATAGATAGATAGATAGATAGATAGAGAGATAGATAGATAGATAGATAGATAGATAGATAGATAGATAGATAGATAGATAGATAGATAGATAGATAGATAGATAGATAGATAGAGAGAGAGAGAGAGAGAAAGAGAAAGAGAGAGAGAGAGAGAGAGAGAGAGAGAAACAAATAAATAGATAGATAGGTAGATAGACAGATAAATAGATAGATAGAAAGGAAAGATCCTCCTGCTACATCCTTCCGAAAACACGTTAATAACTGAAGTGACGAGTTAGCTAGAATATTAATAATGATAATAACAACAACAACAACAACAACAGCAACACTAATAATAACAATAATGATAATAATAATAACAACAACAATATTAATGATAATAAAATTAATGATATTAATTATGATAATAATAAAGATACAATGTCTATATCAATAATATTCATTCGTTCAAAATATCAAATATTTTAATGCATTCACTATTTATTTACATATTCATTAATTGCTCTGCACACAAGGGTGTAATTAAGCCTCATTAAAAGCATTGATCTTTTCCGCTTTCTAATTTACACAAAGCAATTGCAAAGTATCGGTAATATATATATTTTTTTTAAGGGAATTCGGATAAATGTGTGTTCCTCCAGGTGCTGTCACGCTAGTACTTTTTCCGTCATTTTTTTGAAAATTCTATTTAGCCTAAATACTTTATTTATTATTTATTTATTTATTTATTTATTATTTATTTATTTATTTATTTATTTATTTATTTATTTATTTATTTATTTATTTATTTATTTATTTATTTATTTATTTATTTATTTATTTATTTATTCATTTATTTATTTATTTATTTATTTATTTATTTATTTATTTATTTATTTATTTATTTATTTATTTATTTATTTATTTATTTATTTATTCATTTATTTATTTATTTATTTATTTATTTATTTATTTAGTATAAATACAGACATTCTCGAATATAGTTCTTGGTTTGACGTTAAGGTTTTCAGACGGAAACGGTCATTATCGTCTGACTGGAAAATCGACAATTCGCTAAAAAATAGACAATTTTCAGAAAAAAAAAACAGAAAATGACGGGAAAAGTGCTTGTGTGACAGCACTTTTAGTTTTCAATACAAGGCGATTTTTTTTCTCCCAAATGAAAATCAATTAGTGAAGATTTCTTTTCTTCTTTTCTTTCTTTTTTGCTTTTTGTTTTGTTTTAATTTATCTGTCATTTCATTTTTGGTTTTGCTATTGCTACAGATGTCAGACAATCAAATATCGTATTTGATAATACCTCCTGCCTTTAATCAATTAAAATAGAAAATAAAAAGAAATAAATATATGACAGGAGCTAATCTTAGAGTACAGGGAGGAAAAAAAATATATTGGGAAAAAATAAAAAAATAGTGATCGGGGGGGAAAAAAGGCTTATATTGAAAAGCTTACTGATATGATACTGTAACCTGAGATGTATGACAACAACAAGAGCAATGTTTACCCACACCCTGTCCATTATCTCCATTACCCGTGTCATTATCAATGTTTGTAGTGTTGATTCTTCTTTTTTTTTTTTCTTCTTTTCCCCTTCTCCACTACTTCCCTTTTTATTTGCCATTTTTTTATTTTCTCTCCCTTATCTTTTTTTCTTCAGTTTTATATTTTTCTTGTAATATAGATGAAAGTTCTCTGATATTGAAGCAGGGGATAGGGAGAGACAGACAGAGTGAAGGAGAGATCGCAAGGGGGGAGCGATAGAAAGAGAGGTGAGGTACGTAGCGAGACGGGAAGAGGAGACAGAGAGGAGGGGGAAAAGAGAGAGAGAGAGAGAGAGAGAGAGAGAGAGAGAGAGAGAGAGAGAGAGAGAGAGAGAGAGAGAGAGAGAGAGAGAGAGAGAGAGAGAGAGAGAGAGAGAGAGAGAGAGAAAAGAGAGAGAGAGAGAGAGAGAGAGAGAGAGAGAGAGAGAGAGAGAGAGAGAGAGAGAGAGAGAGATAGAAAGAGAGAGAGAGAGAGAGAGAGATACAGATGGAAAGACACATAGACAGACAGACAGAGTCTATGAGAAAATGTTATATAGATAAAAAGAGAGAAAAAAAGAAAGAGAAAGACAGAGTATGACTGTTTGACTGCCTTCTAAGTATTTTTTTGTTGTTATTTTACCTGTCATATCTATCTATTAGAATCCACGTTATATTTATATTCATATGTGTACTCAATATTAGGTTTATCACGATATCTAGCGAATTATAGTACCACATACTCGCTTTAAAACACACACACATACATATATAGCGAAACATACTACCACATACACACTTTACCAAATACACACATGCACATCTAATGAATCATAGTACCACATACATATATTCCCACACATACATATCTAATGAATCACAGTACCACATACATACTTTTCCACATATACATATCTAATGAATCATAGTACCACAAACATACTTTACCAAACACATACATATCAAATGAATCATGGTACCACATACATAGTTTCCCAAACACACATACATATCTGATGAATCATATTACCAGATACACATTTTACCAAACACACATACATATCTAGCGAAACATACTACCACATACATACTTTACCAAACACACATACATATCTAATGAATCAAAGTACCACATACATAGTTTCCCAAACACACATACATATCTAATGAATCATAGTACCACATAATACTTTACCAAACACACATACATATCTAGTCAATCACAGTACCACATACACACTTTCCCACACATACATATCTAATGAATCAAAGTACCACATAATACTTTACCAAACACACATGCACATCTAATGAATCACAGTACCACATACACACTTTCCCACACATACAACCAAGATCAATTCACACAAACACTCTAATGACTTCACTCGTACACGGTATTGTCGCTCAAACACGTACATAGATACTATCAATGTTCCTTCGGGCTGTAATTATCATAGTCACGAAAGCTTTGGTCCGGAGCTACAATATTTAATTATTAATATAACTGTTCATGTTCTTAAATGTAATGTATGATGAAATCGTCGTTATTGCTTTGTTATTCATGTTTTTATGAATATTG
This sequence comes from Penaeus vannamei, assembly GCF_042767895.1. Lineage (NCBI taxonomy): Eukaryota > Metazoa > Arthropoda > Malacostraca > Decapoda > Penaeidae > Penaeus > Penaeus vannamei. Next base: position 7,513,367 of record NC_091564.1, on the reverse strand, counting down.
AGATTTTAGAAATACATTTTCCTGTTCAGTATGTTGCTGTAAATTATTATTCTGCCTTTGATACTTCCTATGAACGGAAAAGACGCGTCAAGTTGGCGTGATGCATTTTATAGCGTCCACAAAACGAACACAAATCGATGTAATTTTATGTTCTCGTTATACAATCTTGTTATATATAATACAACCCCCCCCCCCAGACGGAGTTCCAGTGAATGAGGAAATCCCTGAAATGTTGTAGTGATTTTGAGCGAAAGCTAAAACCAAAAAGGGAACTTGAATGGAAAACACACATTGAGCTCTAAAGAAAGGGGGAGGGAAGAGAACCTGAATAGGAGGGAAAGAGAAAGCGAAAAACGGAACGAAAGAGAAGAGAGATAGATAGAAAGATAGATAGATAGATAAAGAGAGAGAGAGAGAGAGAGAGAAAGAGAGAGAGACAGAGAGACAGAGAGAGGGGGGGGGGGTAGATAGATAGAAATAGAAAAAGAAAGAGAGAGAGAGATGAATATATATATAGATATATAGAGAGAGAAAGAGCGAGATATATTTATAGAGAGAAAAAAGAGAAAGATCTCGATATAATTAAATAGACCGACAGAGAGAGAGAGAAAGAGAAACGCGTTATAACTGTTTATTTCACCTGCAAAATGTGTCGCCAAAAAAAAAAAAAAAAAAAAAAATCCACTTCCATATTTAAAAGCATGATTAGATGTCAGATTAAACCGTCTTGGATCATCTCTCGTTGATTTCGGAATTAATATCCCCAATGGATTTGGCTCTCCCCGGTCCCTCTCACTCCTTCTCATTACCTCTCAGTCCCTCTCAATCCCTCTCATTCCATCTTCACCCCTCTCAGTCTCTCTCAGTACCTCTTTCAGTCCCTCTCATTCTCTTTCCGTCCCTCTCGATTCTTCTCAGTCCCTCTCATTCCCTTTCTGTCCCTCTCATTCCCTCTCCGTCCTTTTCATTCATTCTCCGTCCCTCTCCGTCCTTTTCATTCCCTCTCCGTCCCTCTCATTCCCTCTCCGTCCGTCCCTGTTCCTTGTCACTCAGGGTTTATGAGGAGCCT
>NC_091564.1:7452325-7454825 GCF_042767895.1 Penaeus vannamei | reverse complement strand
GAGAGAGAGAGAGAGAGAGAGAGAGAGAGAGAGAGAGAGAGAGAGAGAGAGAGAGAGAGAGAGAGAGAGAGGGAGAGAGAGAGAGAGGGAGGGTGGGAGGAAGAGAAAAAGAGGGAGAGAAACGCAGGCATACAGGTAGGCAGAAAGATAAACAGAAATAAAAAAGAAAATAAGAGAAGAAAAGTGAGGAAGTGAGAGACAAAAAAGGAAGAGAATGGAAAAAATTGACAGAAAGGGAAAGAAAATGAAAACGAGAAAGAGGAAGAAACGCGAAAGAGAGAGAGAGTGGGAAAGAGAGAGAGAAAAAAATATAGAAAGAGAGGATGAGAAAGAGAAAAAAAAGAGAAAAAGAGATAAAATGCGAAACGAGGCCAGACTCTTGATCATCCATTGTATCTTTTAGCTCTGTTTTATTCCTGTCATTTGGTTGTTTGATGTTTTCCTCCTCCCTAAGTGGATGAACGAGAGGGATTTGCATGCACAGGATGGGGGGGGGGGAGAAGGAGAAAAGGGGAAGGGAGAGGGAGAGGAGGAGTAGAGGGACAGGAGAAGGGGGAGGGGAGGGGGAGGGAAAGGGAGAAAAAGGGGAAGGTAGAGGGAGAGGAGGAGTAGAAGGACAGGAGGAGGGGAAGGGGAAGGAGGGTTGGGCGAAAAGGGGAAGGGAGAGGGAGAGGAGAAGGAGTAGAGGGACAGGAGAAGGGGGAGGGGAGGGAAAGGGAGAAAAGGGGAAGGGAGAGGGAGTGGAGAAGGAGTAGAGGGACAGGAGAAGGGGGAGGGGAAGGGGAGGGGAGGGGAGGGAGAGGGAGAAAAGGGGAATGTAGAGGGAGAGGAGAAGGAGTAGAAGGACAGGAGGAGGGGAAGGGGAAGGAGGGTAGGGAGGGAGAAAAGGAGAAGGGAGAGGAGAAGGAGGAGGGGAAGGGGAGGGGAGGGGGAGGGAAAGGGAGAAAAGGGGAAGGGAGAGGGAGAGGAGAAGGAGGAGGGGGAAGGGGATAGGGAGGGGGAGGAGGAGGGGGGAGGAGAGGGACAGGAGAAGGGGGAGGGAGAGGGAGAAAAGGGGAAGGTAGAGGGAGAGGAGAAAGAGTAGACCGACAGGAGAAGGGGGAGGTAGAGGGAGAGAAGGAGTAGAGGGACAGGAGAAGGGGGAGGGGAAGGAGGATAGGGAGGGAGAGGAGGAGGGGGAAGGAGAGGGAGAGAAAGGGAAGTGAGAGAGGGAGGGAGAGAAAGGGAAGGGGGAGGGGTAGGGGTAGGGGTAAGGAGAGGGGAAGGGGAGGGGGGGGGATTATGGGATGAATCATCAACTGGCTCCTAGTAGTATTGTTTTTTTCTTTCTTTCTTTCTTTTTTTTCAGCCATCAAATCACAAAATGTTTTGGTTCAGCCTTTGCAAATAGATCACTGAGATTTTTTTGGCCTTGTAATCACTTGAGTATTCAGAGGAATTCAGAATTTCAGCGGATTTTTGTTTCTCTTCCTCTACTCCATGTGCTCTTTCTGCTTTTCTGTCTGTATGTTTCTGTTTGTCTCTCTGTCTATTTATCTCTCTCTCTCTTTCTTTTTCACTCTCTATTTCTCTTTCTCTCTCTTTCTCTCTCTCTCTTTCTCCCTCTCCCCTCCATCTCTCTCACTCTCTCCCTCTCCCTCCATCTCTCTCACTCTCTCCCTCTCTCCCCTCCATCTCCTCCTCTCTCCCTCTCCCTCCATTTCTCTCACCTCCTCCCCCCCCCCTCTCTCTCTCTCTTCTCTTCCTCTCTTTCATTCAAGTCAAAGTTTGCTCAGAAAATGTTTCCACGTGTCAAGCATGTTGATTTTCACACTCGCGGAACAGAGATGACAACACACTGTACACACTCTCACGCCACGGTTACCATTGGCATCTCGTTCCATTGTACGGTCTAACGCTGGTTTCTGTGGACTGTAAAAAGAATAGAGGCCATCCTTTCGTTTACGACGGTCGTTGAAAGGATCGAAGTGCTTTGGGCTTTAGGAGAGAATCACACCGGATGAGCTGGTGTTTTTTTTTTTTTTTTTTTTTTGGGGGGGGGGGTTGAGGGGTGGAGGTGATTGTTTTTTTCTTTTTCTTTTTTTCGGTGTGGGGTTTATGGTAGGTATGGGTTACGATCGGGATGGTGGTTGTAACGACTTTGTGGCAGTAATTATGGTCTATTGAAGATGACTTTCTATGTATATGTATACACACACACATACATACATACACACACACACACACACACACACACACACACACACACACACACACACACACACACACACACACACACACACACACACACACATATATATATATATATATATATATATATATATATATATATATATATATATATATATATATATATATATATATATATATATATATATATATATGTATGTATGTATATATATGCAATCACATACACAAAAACACGCAAGTACACACACACACATACCCATGTGTGCATGTATGTATATGTATGTATGTATACGTGTATACATACGTGTAT
>NC_091564.1:7389825-7392325 GCF_042767895.1 Penaeus vannamei | reverse complement strand
ATATTCATTCACTAATAGCTTTATGCTTTTACCTCGTCTGATCAAACTAATATAATTTAATTCAGTTTCCTTGGATTAGTTTTCATCAAAATAATATCACATCTTTTACCTGATTATATCTTTCTAATAGTTTTCATTTGATATTTGACTTTAAAGTTTGATGATTTCGCCTTTTGATCCAATTTAATTTTACCCATCAACATTTTCTAATATCCTTTGAACTCCTTGATGTTTGATTTTATTTTTGATTTTTCAACTCTATTTTCATTGATTTAATAATCGCTAATCACGCTTTTTCATATTCTTAATTTATATAGTCTTGTTTTAATCATAATATTTATAGTGTTCCAATTTACAAAGTTTATATCTTCGCATTTTATTTAATTGATTTCATTTGTTCCAGGCTTTGATAGCTAAAAACATATATTTTCTTTTTAGTTTTAAAGTACGCTGTTCTTCAGTTAATAAGATTTTACATATGAAGATAATTTATGATATAAATGAATACTTAATGCTAAATCATAAGTAACAACACATTAAACATATCTATAAGACATCTTTAAATAAATCAAAATGATAAATTGTACTTTCTTCTAATACAATTTGACGTAAGATAATAGTAATAATAATTGAAGTCATTATTGAACACTACTCATCATAATGGTCGATCAGTTGATGTTTCTGTAAAATATTGATGAAGATATAAACAATATATATAGTGTCAAACTTGATTTTACATAGTTCCATATTCAGTTCATTACAAACCATTCCTGAATGATTTTGTTTTATACATATTTGGCTTTAAACATCTCATGACAGATGAATTCGTTTCAAATCATATCAATCGTCCCATGATTTTTAGAATTTTACTTCAATAAATCTAATAAGTTAACTAAATCTAACTTGTCCAATCCAGCCTAAGAACATATCCTAAGAATGACTGGAGCTAAACTGCTTCGACTTATACTTCTAATCATCATATCCCAATTTTTACCTTGTCTCCTAATCATCCCGTCGTCCAATCCATAAATATCTAACTTTACAATAATTTTGTTTCATCAACTATCCTACTTATCATCCAAATCAATTTTCATCAAACTTTTTCATCTAAATCCAAATCCCGGTCTAATGCTTCACCTCATCAATCTGTAACTTATTTCCTGACAGTTCTTCTAATTTTGTTCTGTATCTTCAACCATCAAATTGAGTTCCATTTTGCTTTGAATTCTAACACGTTTCGACATTTTATTTCATCTGTTCGACTTTATCTATTCCGCCGATTTACCTTCATCTAATTTATCTTATTTTACCTTATCACCCATTTGTTCAATTTGAATCTGCAAATCTCTACGATTCATCCCAATTTCAATTGTCCCATCACTTTAATCATTTTACTCCTTGAATTCACTTAAATCTCTACTGAAACTGATCCAAACTTTAATGCCTCAATTTATTCAATTCCAATCTCATTTCATCAAACCTCATCTAGCCCTAAACTTAATTCTGTCCTGTTTCATCACCAATCTCATCATAAGTTCCACTTGTTCAATTTCTGTCCTTATCTATCCTGTCCAGACTAATGCCTCAACTTCATCAATCACCTAATCTAACTTATCAATCCTTACCCAATAACCCCCTATGATGAACTCCCCACCAAATGCCTCCTACACACTAATTTATACTCATAAAAGCAGTAGAGGAAAATGACTTTATTTTTAAAGAGTTTTTTAATCATTTCAAGTCGCTCTTTGCTAAAGATTTAATATCTGATCCAGCTGAATAGATAAATACAAAAAAAATTTCTTATTTGAAATCTGTATATTTTCTTGTTTTATATCCCTAACAATACTATTTTTATCTTGTTTTTTTTTATCTATCTCTTTCTTCATCATTGCTTTCTCTTCCCTCTCTTTCTTCTACTTGGTATAAAACACATGTTTCATCAACTTTTTCACTTTTTGTATAGTATGATCATGTCTCAACCCTAACTAAAGTCAACTGGTCAGAGAAAAGCAGACACCCAAGTTATCTCACATGCGCCCTTAATCTCATACTACATATTTTTCCTCTCTCTCTTTTTTCTCTTCTTCCTCTTCCCTCTTCATCAATTTCTTCTGTCTACACCTTCGTTTTCATGTCGCCATTTAATTTTCTTTTCTCTTTTTCTTTTCCTTCTTCATTTTTTCTCTTCTTCTTCTTCTTCTTCTTCTTCTTCTTCGTCTTCTTCTTCTTCTTCTCTCTCTCCTTCCTCCTTTATCAGAATTCGTCGTCTTCACCTTGTCTTCAATTTACAAACACCAGCCTTATTTTCTTCATTAAGAGCCAAACTGTAATTAGTTTCCTGTGTCTTCGAGGAATTTTGTTCCAAGAAAACGTAATCAACCAGTGACTTAAATTGCAACAAACACTATTTGTTCACTTGTTCAGCGTCGAAGGAAATAGCGAATCGTATGAAGAAATACATTTAAAAAATAGATAGTAATGGATGTAGATCGTGTAT
>NC_091564.1:7369825-7377325 GCF_042767895.1 Penaeus vannamei | reverse complement strand
AAGATAGAGAGAGAGAGAATAAGAGTGAGTGAGTGTTTGTGTGTGTGCGAGTGAGATAGAGATAGATAGATAGAGAGAGAGAGAGATGAACGGAAAAAAATTAATAGAAGGTTATCGTGTCGGATAGAAAGTCAGACAGATAGATAGAGAGAGAGAAACAAAAGGGGGGGGGGGCAAAGACAGAGAGAAGGGAAAAGATAAATTAATAGAGGATGAAGAGGTATAAGGAGAGGCAGACAGACAGATAGATATAGATAGGTAGATAGATAAGATAGATAGATGGAGAATCATCGTTATTCCATGCCATAAATATATTAAATGTATTTCATTAGATAAAGGAGTGACTTTTCTTGATAAATAATACATATAGAGAGAATTGAACAGAGAGAAAGAAAGCGACAGAGGAAGAGAATGAGAAGGTAATAAATCTACATACATAAGCATACCCGAGATAGATCGACAATAGACATATATCACTTAGTTTAAGCCCCAGTTCACGAAGATTTGGGAAAAGAAAAATACTTCATCATCCTGCAGGTAATCCCTCTGCTCCTGAGATACTGTCTCTCGGAATCGCTCGGTAACTAATTAATTTATTTTAGGCTTAGTCGTACCCTGGTCTCTCTTTTTGTATGTTAATTGATATTAAATTGTAAAAGAAGAAGGGAAATTGATGTAAAAAAAAAAAAATGGACATGAAAATGAAAATGTATGCGGGCACCTTAAGAATATCATTAAATTTAAAAAATTGAAGATATTAAGAACTAAATCCCAGACAAGAAGCCTTACTTAATGAAATGAGATTAAGTTAATTAATTAACGGTCTGAACCAAGCCTGATCTCACCATTATCTATTAAGGAGGAACGATTTCGAGAGGCATTACCAAGGGAAAGGGTTAATTTTGCACAATGTCTTTTAAGTGGCTGTTCATTTGTCTGTCAGTCCGTCTTTCAAGAGATCTGTCTGCCTCTATAACTAAATAAATATATCTGTTTGTTTGTTTTTAAGTCTTTTTCTTGATTTGTAATTAAAAACGTCACATGATATGAATCAGAAAAAATGTAAAGGTTACAAAATATGGAAAAGAAAAATAATAGATAATGTCTGGTTCTTATTGTGCGCAGGTTGGAGAGATAGATACGTCACGATGAAATACAGTTCAGAAGCATATGACGGAGACCATATAACAGCTGATCGAATGATGACGCAATCGTAGATACAAAATACCATATTTCTGATAATCGGTGCTGTCCCTTAGTATTTCTTATTGGCATCAGAACACGAAAAAAAACTGTGTTCGTTTAAGGCATCATTACATCAACATGCACGGTGAAACAATGAAAACAGAGGAACATCAAAACTTAAAAGCTGTCACCGTCATTCACATACATTCGAAACTTAGAAGAAACATCATACAAAATACCTGAATATTATTTCAAAGCAAAATATGTACATCTGAATACAAACGGTCCCATGTAAACCTTATTCTGGTTTTATGGATCCACATACATCAGTAAACTTCGAGCACAGCCCTTAGAACGAAGCAACCAAACGAAGGAGAAAGTTAGGAAGATAAAAGGGGTAAATTAATGTATAACGGCATAGTTGTTTGTAAAGAATTGGGTGATTTACCTCCCGTCGAGCCGCGAGGGACCCAATTAACGTAATCTTGCTACGAAGTCTCCGTGCTTACGAAAATGGCGAAGGAAAGAGTGATCTTAACTCAAGCAATTCGCTCTCGTTAAAGGCGGAAGGAGAAGATGTATAGAGGAAGATCGAACTCATTTCGTAAACAAGAAGAGGATTTAGACGCATCTCTGTTCTGGACATTATATTGCATGCTTCTTAGGATGTGAAGGCATAAAACATCTCGTTATGTGAGTGATTTTGAGAACTTCTGTAGCTTGCTTGTTGAGGCATATGTGGCAGACCTCTTGAAATATTACTAAGGCGTGAGTATATAACATACCTTCATTTGATTGTACTTTTCTTTTTATGTGTCAATTATGTACTGTTTATAATATATCAGTGTTAGTGTTGTATGTGTGACTGTGTGTATCCTAGACTGTATGTAATATATCTGTAATAATTGCAAGATGCATCGTTCTAATTTCAGTGTTACCATGGCAAAGTGAGTAAAGTGGGAGGTCTGTTAGGTTGCATTATTGTCTAATTATGGAAGACGAGACAATCTCTCAAACGTCTCTTATGGAGAGCACAAGCTTTTTTTTCTTATGTTTACCTGCTTGGTTATGGTCGTTTTTGGAACCATACACACACACACATACACATATACATATACACATACACTGACACCGACATTCATTCATTCACACACACACACACACACACACACACACACACACACACACACACACACACACACACACACACACACACACACACAATCACCCCCCCCCCCCAACACACACATTTGGACAGACATTTAGCATTCTCCGCCGACTCCGTGGCTTTCACCCGCCCCCCATCCCCCACCCCCTGCCAAAAGAATGAAAGAAAGAAAGAAAGAAAGAAAAAGTCGGAATGGTTTCTCAGTCGCTGTCCCTTCGTCTTCTTGCAAGAGGCCTGGGAACGTGATCTTGCCAAAACAAAGATACTTTCACAGCTCCACTCCTTTCTTTGCCCCTTCTTTTTATCTTTATAGTTTTCTTTTTGTTCTTCTTTTTATTTTTATTTATTTTCTTATTTTTTATTATTTTTATTTTTATTTATATTTTTATTTTTTTAATATTTTTATTTTTATTTATTTATTTATTTCTTTAAATTATTTTTTTATTCTTTTAATTTTTATTTTTAATTATTTTTTTGTTCTTTTTATTTTTATATTCATCCCTTTTTCTTTTCTTCTTTTCACTCTTCTTTTTCTTCCTTCTTTTCTCTTTATCTCTTTTTCTTTTATCTCCTTTTCTTTCTTTTTTGTTTCTTATTTTCATCTTCTTTGTTCCCAGTAAAGTATTCTGTGATGCGGTTCGTTTACTGTCTCGAGGTTTCGGAAAATGTTCGAATCTCATCCACGTTTGCAAAGAGATATTTATTTACTACAAATTTATTACAAATTTATGTATTATTAAAGAGGAAATGGAGTTCAAAGAGGTACATGAACTTGCTTTGCGTTTTACAAGGGAAGAATGATAGAATAAAAGAAAAACAGAGAAGGAGGAAAAGAGAAAAAAACAAGAAAAAAGAGAAGTATGGCACAACTCATTAGCATAAATATAAATAACTCAAAATAGGTGAAAAAATAGATAAATATAAACATAATCATTCGCATTTTACAAGGAAAAACAATAAACAAAAAACAAAAACATTGTCAAGAAAAATAATCCTCTTTGAATAAATACAAACACGAGACTTTGTTTACGTAAAAGTAAAGTGTTTTCGAACTTTTCAACCGCCGCAGAAGAAAGAATATTTTCACATTCATCCCACTGGACGAAAGGTTCTACACGAAACACGATAAGCGTTGGAATAATAATGGACAAAATAACAAATAAAAAGGTAAAATTGGTCTTCGGGAAATATCTATTAAAAAGGGGGAGGGAGGAATGGGGGGGTGGGGCGGCCACTGTTCCACAGAATCGTATAATATGGCACGAGTACAACTCTCCATTTTTTTTCTGTATCTCTTGTAAAAGTAATAATAATAAGTAATAATGATAAACATGATAATAATAATAATAATGAACTTTATAGTAACGATAATAAACCATGGGCGCTGTTACTGACCTTTTACTTGTTGAGTAGAAAAAAAAGACATCCGGAAACATACAATATAGTATCGACGCTAACGAAGTCCGTAATCTAATAACATCTGCTACAACGAATGGGGTGTTGATTTAAAAGGGTAATGAGTCAAGCAAGAATCACAAGGCAGCTATGCATTCACCGCCAAACAAGACTAAAAAATCAAAGAGGTGCTTTCGTAAGATTTCAGAAGGAACAACGAAGGGAAGAACAAAGCACGCGAATATGCCGAAGGCTTTTTCGCTATTGTTTCGTGAGGGCAATAGCGAAAAGGTGTCTTCTTGTTTTTTTTTTTTCCCTTCGTTGTTCCTGTTGCAATTTGTTTGACATGAACTCCATACGTATTTTAGATTTCACAAGCCATTCATGAATCGTTTAATATCACTTTATACTTGTTTAATTTGCTTGTTGTTTAATATCACTTGTTTTTTTATACTTGTTTAATATGCTTGTTGTTTAATATCACTTTTTTATACTTGTTTAATATGCTTGTTGTTTAATATCACTTGTTTTTTATACTTGTTTAATATGCTTGTTGTTTAATATCACTTGTTTTTTATACTTGTTTAATATGCTTGTTGTTTAATATCACTTGTTTTTTATACTTGTTTAATATGCTTGTTTAACATCACTTGTTTTTTTTATACTTGTTTAATATGCTTTTTTAATATCACTTGTTTTTTATACTTGTTTAATATGCTTGTTTAATATCACTTGTTTTTTATACTTGTTTAATATGCTTGTTGTTTAATATCACTTGTTTTTTTTATACTTTAAAATGCTTGTTGTTTAATATCACTTGTTTTTTTATACTTTAAAATGCTTGTTGTTCAAAATCACTTGTTCTTTCTAGTACGGCCCTAGGGTAGAACTAGGACTAGGTTCATTTAGGGGCTGGGTGTAGGAGCCCGAGAGATTGGGCTTGCAAAAGTATGGTTAATGGGGAGTTAGGGTGTAAGGCACAAAACTAATATGTCTTCGGTTCTGTATGTATGTACTAGATTAATGAATTGATTAAGAAACCGGCCAACTAAGCAAGAGATCAAGAAAAAAATCTAGGAAGCCAACCAAAGCAATAAAACTAAACAAATTGATTAATCATAGAACGCTTAGTCAATCAACAAGCTTCAGTGATGACAATTATGTAATAGGTGAAATTTCAGTTTAACTTTATGGGCAGTTAAGAAAAAATAGACCCCCGCAAAAAAATAGAAAAAAGAAAAATGAATTAATGAAGAAACCTGCCAACTAAGCAAGAAATCAAAATAATCTAGGAAGCCAACCAAAGCAATAAAACTAAACAAATTGATTAAACATAGAATACTTAGTCAATCAAGAAGCTTCAGTGATGACAATTATGTAATAGGTGAAATTTCACTTTAACTTTATAGGCAATTAAGAAAAAAAAAATAGACCCCCACAAAAAAAGATAATAAGAAAAAAAAGAAATATAATTTTCCTCAAACGAATATGTTAAAAGGAAACTTCAACTCATTATAATGCAATAGTATCATTATGCTAATGATTTCTCTTCAAGTGTTTTACAAATCTACCTTCCATGATTTTGATTGCAACAGAGTAATTAATTTGGAGAAAGACTACGAAAAGACACGGACACGAAAAGAGAGAAAGAAGGAAATACAAAACAATGACATATGGAAACGAAAGGTAATTAGGAGAAAGCGAATAAATACGAAAGAAAGAAAGCAAATACGAAAAAACGACCAATTAACACGAAAGGAAAGAACAGGCAATTAGGAGAAAGCGAATAAACGCGAAAGGAGAGAAAATAAGACAAGAGGAAGTTTTTGAAGGAAAGTCAGAACATAAACTTCATCAGGTCTTGAAGTTAGCGGCCAGTCTAAGAATAGTTTGCGAAGGTTAAGAAAGTTGACATATCATATTATTTCCTCACACTTTTGCCGCCCAATTGAGGATAATGAAACACTTTTGCTCAAATAGAAAAAGTTTTTTTTTTTTCTTTGGTAAATATATAAGCAAATCAGGGGAATACTGTCGACAGTTTTCTTGTCCGTTAACTATGCGAAGTGAAATGAAAAAAATGTTAAATAAAAGGCGGAAGAAGAAGAAGGAAAAAAAGAAAAAATAAGAAAAGAGAAGAAAAATCTATCTGTCTCTCTATCTATCTATCTAATGGGTTAATTATCTCAGAAAAGATGTTATTTTAAACAGATAATGAAACAGCAAAATTGTTCAATATAAACCAACATAAATGTAAAAAAAAACAACGTTTTTTCAGACAGATAACTTAACGTCAACACTACTTAAATGCAAGACGTAAATCTACTTTTATGCTGATATTTAGAATAAAGTGACCACGCCTCTTCCTAAATATGAAAAACCTTGGCGGATCATTAGGAATAAGTGCCAACAGGGTAAAAAAAAAAAAAAAAAAAAAAAAAAAAAAAAAAAAAAATAAATACATAAACAAATAAATAAACAGATCAATAGATAAAAAAAGAAACAAGTCTAGGCAAAGACAGCTGAAAAGAGCGAACAGGCATAATTGAGGCATTCTTCAGTATATGGGTATTAAAGGTAGGAAATGCAAGGCCATCGAGACCGGAGAGGAGAAGAGAAAAGAAGAGAGATGAGAAGAAAGGAGAAGAGAGAAGAAAAGAGTGGATAGGAGAGGACTGGAAAGAAAAGAGGAGAGAAGAGAAAAGAAAAGAAAAGAGAGGAGAGAAGAAAAAAACGTGGAGAGGAGAGGAAAGGAGAGAAGAAAAGAGAGGAGAGGAGTAGGGAAGAGAAGAGAGAAAAAGAAAAGTGAAGATTAGAAAAGAAAAGAAATAAAGAAGTGGAGACGAGAAGAGCAGAGAAAAGAAAGCAAAATGGGATCAGATGAGAAAAAAAAATCCTCTCTCATTTCCTTAAAAGCAAACGATAAATAATAATAATAAAAAAACACGCTCAATGAACCAAAAACAAAATATTATCCATACAGATAATATGAACACCGATCGCGATACACTCAAACTCCCTAAGTGTAAGTTATCCCAGGTATCATGTCTGTGTGTTATATCAAAGATCGGTACTTAATTTTCTTTATGAATAACGACTGAAATAACGTTAATTATAGACGCTCTCTCAAGGATTATTTCGTTTTTTTCGTTATTTTGTTTAAAAGGATTTGGACGATATATCTGTAAGGCTAAATCAATAATGATAATGAATATTTTCATGATAGGAATAGTGATAATGATGGTGATGTTGGGATAATGATAATGATGATGATGATAGTGATGATGATAATGATGATGATGATGATGATGATGATGATAATGATGATGATGATGATGATGATGATGATGATGATGATGATGATCATCATCATCATCATCATCATCATCATCATCATCATCATCATCATCATCATCATCATCATCATCATCATCATCATCATCATCATCATCAATAATAGGCGTTACATATATATTTTTTTAAATCCTGACCTAGTAAGGCTGTGTTCAGTAATAATATGTATATTTCGTTTTTCCATAAACTGTCTTTTCTAAGAGACTATAGTTTTTTCAAGAGACTATAGTAATAACTACAGATGACCCAAATATTGCTGCCATTGTTATCCTCATCATCATCATTACGGGTATTGTTATCGCTGTTCTTATTCCTATTTTTCTATTCAAGATTATTCCTATTTCTATTCGTGATTATTCTATTTCTATTCAGGATCATTATCATCATTTCAATTCTTG
>NC_091564.1:7342325-7359825 GCF_042767895.1 Penaeus vannamei | reverse complement strand
ACGAAAAACTACGATTAACCCTTCAAAGTTATACCAGCGAAACGTCAACACTGCTTCCCGCAGCACGCAGTATTTGAACTTTAATTAGTCATTTCTCGTAATACTGGTGTTGACGCCTTCTGCTGTCGTCTGGAAAATCATTTTGAAGACGGTAAGTTACTCATTGTATATGAATTAACCTTCTAATTTACGAAAAATAAGCTCTGTGACTAAGGGTGGTGATATCACTCCTGACATTCCAGTCAGTACTTTTTTATAGACAAAATTATTACAAATATCAAGACATTTATTGAAATAAATTACATTATTTAAATGTGTTCATAGTTTCTCCCCCCCCCCCCTCTCTTTCTCTCTTCCACTCCCTCTCTGGAAACTGGAAACTTTCAACTGAGCTTGGCAAATTGCTCACAGATGTCAAAAACCTCTGTGTGCAAGTTTGTTGGTCTGCCTGCCGGAGCTATTGCGTCCTTAGCCTCGGAATACCTCAAGTTCCCTGATGCAATAGATGTGGCTGCAAATATCCAGAAGTTCCAGACGATAGCAGGGATGCCTGGATTTATTGGCTGGATAGATGGATCACATATCCCCATCAGAGGACCAGGAGGAAATGGTGCAGATCGGAAAGGATTACTTTTCCATTAATATGCAGGCTATATGTGATGCAGATTTTAAGTTCATGAACATCATTGCTAGTTGGCCATGGAGTGTGCATGATAGCAGAATTTTTGAAAACTGTCATATATGCAATATCCCCAGTCAAAGAAATCATCCTGGATATTTACTTGGAGACAGTGTTTACGATGGTTGTAGTGACCTATTAACACCTATCCAGGGACCTACAACTGACAAGGAGAGGCGGTACAACACCCCACACAAAGACCAGAAATGAGATTGAACGTGCCTTTGGAATTCCGAAAAGGTGCTTTGCTTGCCTCACCCAGCCTGTTCGTACAAAACTGGAAACTACAACGAATCATAATAGCCTGTGAAGTTCTACACAACATAGCCATCCTCCATGACACAGACCCACTAGAAATTGATGAGACACTTGCGGATGCTCAAGAGGTTCATACAAATAATGTAAATGGTGCCTTTTATGTAAGAATCGCTGTAATACAGAGATTGTTTTAGATTAGCTTCGTAAGTTTCAAATGTGTAATACTCTTTTATATTCATTTATTTCTCTTTCTTTATCTGTTTGTAATGTGGTACATCCATTACCAACTTCAAATAATCTGAAAAATAAGGCAAGGTATTCAGTTATTTTGAAGTTTCCAGTGTCAGGAAGTATTCTTTTTCTACTGAAACTTATTTATGTTTGTTTGATCATTATTTTTAAAAATCATTATTGTCATGAAATAATTTAGTCATTATTGCTTATTGATACTTTACCTTAATATGCACTAGCACCATGTCATTTTTAAATAGTTTTCTTAATCCAAAAATATGAATAAAAGCATATTTTGTCGTTTCACCTTGACTGCAGGTCCATTTCTCTACGTACTTGTTTAACAAGGACATACATTTTCATAAAGTCTATAATATGCTCTACATGAAAATGGTAATTATAAAAATGCAGTTGATTATTACATTATTTATTTGTATACATTATGGTGTTTGTAAGAACAACTAGATGAAAATGAAAATTATATTCCTGGAAGGGTATACGTCAAAACTAACTCTTCGTTATCATTGCAATATTTAATTTTGTGATAAAATAATTTGGACTAATCCATATCACAAATGTCAGTAAACATGTGTAATATCACTACAGTGAATTGTAATTATCAACACATGTCAGCCCTGTAAACTAACAAAGTACTCACAGCATCTAAATACTACAAAATGAATTCCTTATATCACACTGGGAAATAAATCACACATTCACTAAATATCACAGGAGTAAAATCACGTATTTCCTCAGTGCCACAACATAAACATAAATAATCCATTCACTGTCATAAATAAACAAAAACTACTTTTCTTCAAATTTGGCTGTCATAAGGGCTCTTGCTTCCTTCAGAAATGATACAACTTCATCAGCCTCATGCTTGGAGTCATTTGCAATAGAGGCAAAGGCATGTTGTGCTTCTTGGGCAGCAGCTCTAACAGCACTGCATGTTTCTCTAAGTTGGTGCTGAGTTTCTTCTGTGAGGCCCAGCTGTGTTTTATGCAGTTCCTCCTGACGGCTGTTGATGTTAGCATATCATTCTCTCCTCTCTGTTGAAGGAGAAACTACAGGAGGCAATGGTCTTCGATCTGGTGTAGGTGTGCGAGAAGGTACACCAGATGAAGGGTTAGAAGGACCTGGAGATGGAGATGATGGAGGAGATGCTGTGAAGATGTCTGATAGTGCTGGAGGGTCATCAACATTTTCTTCATCAATCCATTCTGAAATGCAACAGTAACATGTTATTTTTACTAATCAAATTAATAATCTAAATCTATTTGCACAAGGCTATTTGATAATATTATTGACACATGTCGAAGATGCTGCGACAATATAAATGTCTTTGTTTGAGTATATTCATTAATTTTTGCATTTCACATGGGCAACATTTTCTTATGATATGCTGATGACGTAAAACAAATATGACATATCTTACCTACATCCTTCTCTTGTACAATCAGAATATCTGGCTGGCTGACAGCACTGTCATACTGCTTCTCAGAGTATACAAGCTAATTCTCCATTAAAAGAGAAGCAGTAACAACGAGTGGACTGTATCTGGGTGGTGTTGGTGCGGGTATAAACTCTGTGTTAATCAGAAAATAAACACTGGAGTGAGATGAAGTATTAGAAAAGACCAATAAATAAATATATACTTACATAAATCATGCAGATAACTACAAGAAAGTACGATGAAAATAGGAAGAAAAGTGTTGCAAGGAGGAAGGGACTTTTATGATGATATAATTCAGTTTCATAAGTAATTCATATGAATAAGTATGACTGTTGTACTCACTGGTCACTAATATAATGCATTTAATATTTATATCTGGTATACTCACAATTAATTACCTAATGCTTCATCTATTAATTATACATTAGTGAAAACTTATTTTTGAAAATAATCAGCACATTTTTTTCGAGAAAAAAATATTTCCATGGTTTTAAATATCAAGGTGACATTCCTTTCATTATGGCTTTAACTTAACCGAAACATCCATCATTAAATAATTATTTTCATGGAAATGTACTTGTTTAATCTGAACTGCATATTTTGAGAAACTAATTAAATGTAAAATGCGAAGAAAAAAACATTGAAAACGGTAGAGGAATCTGAAAATAACCGGCAAATTCCCCTTGCAATCGTTCTCGCCTTGGACTCACAGATCCTCCCCTGAGAGCCATGTAACCCTGGTTGAGCAAAACAAACATAAATATAATGCAAAGTGACTAACACTAGTAACCTTACTTGGTGCGGATGTACTCAAATGCCGGCTTCAACAGGGCGGGAGGAAAGGATACAGCGCATTGAAGCTCCCGGTGACCTTCTCCCATGCCTCTCGCTTCCTAGTAGTGCTAGCGGGATTATGCATTTTCATGAAAGAATATATCTATCTATATCTACGAGAAAGAATATCTATATATATCTACGAGAAAGAATATCTATATCTATCTATATCTACGAGAAAGAATATCTATATCTATCTATATCTACGAGAAAGAATATCTATATCTACAAGAAAAAATATCTATGTCTACGAGAAAGAATATCTATATCTATCTATATCTACGAGAAAGAATATCTATCTACAAGAAAGAATATCTATATCTACAAGAAAGGTTATCTTTATCTATCTATATCTACGAGAAAGGATATATATATATATATCTACGACAAAGAATATGTATATCTATATCTACAAGTAAGAATATCTATTTGCGTGTATCTATTTTTTCCTGAGTACCTTCTACAAAGACAATAAGGAATTCTTATATTGCATTATTTATTATTTTTTGTTATATACAAAAATCATTTTTTTGTGTATAAATCAGAAATATGCATCTATACATATCAGTGAAGTAAAAATTTTCCGATAGATTTACGACGAAATAAAAAGAAGAAAAGATAACAACTTTCCTGGAATAACATTTTTCCTTCCACATACCTCAAGAAAAATACTGCAATAACTTTTTCCTTCCATATTCCTCAGCAAAAATAACTGGAATAGCATTTTCCTTCCACATACCTCAGGAAAAAAAATAAATGGAATAACTTTTCCCTTCCACATACCTCAAGAAAAATAACTGGAATAATTTTTCCCTTCCACATACCTCAGGAAAAATAACTACAATAACTTTTTGCTTCCACATACCTCAGGAAAAATAACTGCAATAACCTTTTCCTGCCACTTACCCCAGCAAAAATAACTGGAATAACCTTTTCCTTCCACATACCTCAAGTAAAATAACTCAATAACTTTTTCCTTTCACATTCCTCAGGAAAAATAACTGCAATAACCTTTTCCTTCCACTTACCCCAGGAAAAAATAACTGGAATAACCTTTTCCTTCCACCATACCTCAGGAAAAAATAACGAAAAACAAGAAAACGAAAACAGAAAGTACGATAAAACAAAGTAAACACAAAAATCACCATTAATACTCTCGCACGTGTTCCGCTGGCTCCTTCTCTCCCACGCGGCGGTCCCGACACCCTGTCACTCACCACCGTCAACTTCCATAAACAAACACCACCACAGCATCACGTCGGGGCCCTGGGTTCCCTCTCGTCATTCTCTTCCCCTTCCTTTCTCTTTTTCTCAGAGTATACAAGCTAATTCTCCATTAAAAGAGAAGCAGTAACAACGAGTGGACTGTATCTGGGTGGTGTTGGTGCGGGTATAAACTCTGTGTTAATCAGAAAATAAACACTGGAGTGAGATGAAGTATTAGAAAAGACCAATAAATAAATATATACTTACATAAATCATGCAGATAACTACAAGAAAGTACGATGAAAATAGGAAGAAAAGTGTTGCAAGGAGGAAGGGACTTTTATGATGATATAATTCAGTTTCATAAGTAATTCATATGAATAAGTATGACTGTTGTACTCACTGGTCACTAATATAATGCATTTAATATTTATATCTGGTATACTCACAATTAATTACCTAATGCTTCATCTATTAATTATACATTAGTGAAAACTTATTTTTGAAAATAATCAGCACATTTTTTTCGAGAAAAAAATATTTCCATGGTTTTAAATATCAAGGTGACATTCCTTTCATTATGGCTTTAACTTAACCGAAACATCCATCATTAAATAATTATTTTCATGGAAATGTACTTGTTTAATCTGAACTGCATATTTTGAGAAACTAATTAAATGTAAAATGCGAAGAAAAAAACATTGAAAACGGTAGAGGAATCTGAAAATAACCGGCAAATTCCCCTTGCAATCGTTCTCCCCTTGGACTCACAGATCCTCCCCTGAGAGCCATGTAACCCTGGTTGAGCATAACAAACATAAATATAATGCAAAGTGACTAACAGAAGTAACCTTACTTCGTGTGGATGTACTCAAATGCCGGCTTCAACTGGGCGGGAGGAAAGGATACAGCGCATTGCAGCTCCAGGTGACCTTCTCCCATGCCTCTTGCTTCCTAGTAGTGCTAGTTAGAGCATGCATTTTCAAGAAAGAATATCTATATCTATCTTTATCTACAAGAAAGAATATCTATATCTAAATCTACGAGAAAGAATATCTATATCTATCTATATCTACAAGAAAGAAGATCAATATCTATCTATATCTACGAGAAAGAATATCCATATCTACAAGAAAGAATATCTATGTCTACAAGAAAGAATATCTATATCTATCTATTTCTACAAGAAAGAATATCTATCTACAAGAAAGATTATCAAAATCTACAAGAAAGAATATCTATATCTATCTATATCTGCGAGAAAGAATATCTATATCTACGAGAAAGAATATCTATATCTACAAGAAAGAATATCTATTTGCGTGTATCTATCTTTTTTCCTGAGTACCTTCTACAAAGACAATAAGGAATTCTTATACTGCATTATTTATTATTTTTGTTAAATACAAAAATCATTTTTTGTGTATAAATCAGAAATATGCATCTATACATATCAGTGAAGTAAAAATTTTCCGATAGATTTACGACGAAATAAAAAGAAGAAAAGATAACAACTTTCCTGGAATAACATTTTTCCTTCCACATACCTCAAGAAAAATACTGCAATAACTTTTTCCTTCCATATTCCTCAGCAAAAATAACTGGAATAGCATTTTCCTTCCACATACCTCAGGAAAAAAAATAAATGGAATAACTTTTCCCTTCCACATACCTCAAGAAAAATAACTGGAATAATTTTTCCCTTCCACATACCTCAGGAAAAATAACTACAATAACTTTTTGCTTCCACATACCTCAGGAAAAATAACTGCAATAACCTTTTCCTGCCACTTACCCCAGCAAAAATAACTGGAATAACCTTTTCCTTCCACATACCTCAAGTAAAATAACTCAATAACTTTTTCCTTTCACATTCCTCAGGAAAAATAACTGCAATAACCTTTTCCTTCCACTTACCCCAGGAAAAAATAACTGGAATAACCTTTTCCTTCCACCATACCTCAGGAAAAAATAACGAAAAACAAGAAAACGAAAACAGAAAGTACGATAAAACAAAGTAAACACAAAAATCACCATTAATACTCTCGCACGTGTTCCGCTGGCTCCTTCTCTCCCACGCGGCGGTCCCGACACCCTGTCACTCACCACCGTCAACTTCCATAAACAAACACCACCACAGCATCACGTCGGGGCCCTGGGTTCCCTCTCGTCATTCTCTTCCCCTTCCTTTCTCTTTTTCTCTTTCTCTGTCTGTCTTGTTTTGTTTCTTTTTCGATGGTTGTGTGTATGTTAAGATTTTGTGTTTTTGTGTGTGTGTGTTTCGGACTTTCTCTGTGACTGTCTGCCTGTCTGCCTGTCTGCCTTTCTCTGTCTCTCTGTCTCTCTTATCTCTCACTCAGTCTCTCCCTCTCTACCCCTCTCCCTTCCCTCTCTTCCTTCCTTCCTTCCCCCTCTCCCTTCCTTCCCTCCCTTCCTCTCTCATCTGTGTTTTATTTCTATCTCTGACATATTCCTCCGTCATTGTTCATCTTATTATCCTTAAATAGCTGTCTAGTTCAATCTTTAGACAGGCAGGTATCAATCAATCAATCAAATGCATCAATCGCACTATCATTTTGAAAAATCATTCATTCATATATGTATTTTTCATATAAACGTTTATTACTAAATTTCTTGATTTATTTATTCACAGGAAATGTGAATTTGTTTCATGGGAAGCTAAGGGAAGTAGGGACCTTCCATAATCAGTATTATTCTTTTGTTTCTTCCACACTCACACGTATATATAGAGTGCCTTTATCTGCTTTATTTCTAGTTATCCGTCTTTTCGGATTTCTCTATAATTTGCCTTTACATGTCTTTGTATAAAAGAAAGAGTATATATATATATATATATATATATATATATATATATATATATATATATATATATATATATATATATATATATATATATATATATATATATTTTTTTTTTTTTTTATCATACAGAGGCACAGAATTTTGTTTTTTCGGTTGTTGAGAAGGGCCTTCTATAAGAACAGTAATAAGATAAAAACATTTTATTTCGGTAGTTGAACAGGGACTTTTATAAGAACAATAATGAAATAGAATAAATACTTTCCTAATTATTCATGTTTTCCTCACTCAAATAAAAAATCTCGCCCATAACTAGACAGACATTTTGTTCAAGGGAGTTCCATGTTCCATTTCCTTCCATATCTTATCCACTATTTTTTATCTTCCATTTGATAATACCTCTGGACTGTATTGACAGAATGGGAAAAGAAGAGAACAAATATCTTTCTAGTAAAAAAAGAAGAAAAAAAAGACATTTCTTGGAATTCCTTTTGTGTGAAACAGATGCAAAGAATCCAGTCATAGTAAACAATCTTATAGAACATAACTCCGATATTTTCTTTCTCTCTCCTTTGTAAACATCTTTCTTATAGATAAACAAGTCCAGTAGTTAAATCAATAGTTTTACCAATACTTTTAACGTCTTTTTTTCGGATAAAATATGAATGCCTCGTCTTATATTGTATTTGGATAATCATCATGGGGAAAAAAAATCTCATATATATAAGTATAAGACATTTTCATCCTTCCCTTTCCCTTTTTCGGCTCCCCCCCCCCCCCACCCCGCCTCTCTCTATAGCTGTATGTCTGTTCGCTCTCTCTCACTCTCTCTCTCTCTTTCTCTCTTTGCGTTTGTGTGTGTGCGTTTGTGTGCGTTTTTTTTTTGTTTGTTTGTTTGTGTGCGTTTTTTTGTTTGTTTGTGTGTGTGTGTGTGTACGTTTGTGTGTGTGTGTGTGTGTGTGCGTCTCTCAGTCTGCCTCACTCACTCTCTCATTTAATTCAAATCAGACTACCATTCCTTCAAGAAATACCCCCCCCCCCTCAGGAACAAATCTCGAGCAAAGCAGAGCAAATACACCTGTTCATTGAAGACAACGAGACAGCACTCCACCCTGGTTGTAACTGCCCTTCTTTCCCCTCGGGCGGAAGGGGGGAAGCGGCTAAATAAATTGCCTGCGAGAGGGGAAATGAGGCAGTGAAGGCGAGGGGAAGGGAGGAGAGGCAGAGAGGGTCAAGAGCCGAGAGCCGAGGACAGAGGAATGCCGTCTGTGTCGAGTTGGGAGTTTAATTTAACGAGTGGAATTTAAGTAACTCCGTGTTGAGGTAGAGTGGGGTAAAAAAGGCTGAAATTGGGTTTTGATGAGTGTAATCTGATACGGTTCACTTAAAGGTCATTCATAATTCTTAGCATTATCTTAAGGCTACACTGCGCAGGCTCTTTAAAAACAGTAAGAAGAAAAAAAAATCGGTAATTCAGTAGGGTCTTTAATAAGAACAGTAATGAAAGAAAATAAATAAATAATTTCCTAATTATTCATGTCTGATGACAGGACAATACAGAGCCTACATTTTTTTCATATGCTATATTTTTGTTCTTTTTTTATGACTACCCCCCCCCCAAAAAAAAAAAAAAAAATGTTCGTTGCTGTCGTGGGGGAATTAGGAAATAAAGATCGAGGCCCAGTGTATAGGGTCTCCCCTGCCTTTGGCCTCGGCAGAACTACGTCAGCGGAAAAGCGTCCAGCCCTGCGAGCAGCACCGACGTGGCGCGAAATTTGAAACACAGCGGCCGCCGATTCGCCCATTGACGGATCATCATTTTCCATTTTCAAAAAGGTGTAGGCCTGGTCTTACCCCCCCCCCTCCCCCGCGTATGGTTTGTACGTTTGTGATAATGATGAAAATTATGGTGACCCCTTAGCTGAGAGAAAAAAGAGAAAGTAAATAAAGAGAGTGAGCGAGAAGGGAGAGAAAATGAGTTGAAAAACGGTAAGATTTGGAAGAATGAAAAGAGTCGCGTGACTAAGTGAGTGAATGAGTGTGCGCGCATGCGAATGCGTTGGAAAGGGAAGGAGAGAGAGAGAGAGAGAGAGAGGGAGGGAGGGAGAGAGAGAGAGAGAGAGAGAGAGAGAGAGAGAGAGAGAGAGAGAGAGAGAGAGAGAGAGAGAGAGAGAGAGAGAGAGAGAGAGAGAGACAGAGAGACAGACAGACAGACAGACAGAGACAGAGACAGAGAGACAGAAACAGACAGACAGTGAACAATAAACAGCCACAACAACACCCGACAAAGCCAAAGACAGCAACACAAAACAAAGACCAACGAGAGAGTAAAGGCGAACACACAAGGACACGTCTCAGCTGTCTGGAATCCTCCAACCCTGATCTAGTTAACTGACGGCGCCGTGGGCTCGGGTTTCTTTTGTGCTTGACTTCGGACTCGCGGGCAGGAAATCCCAAAATGGTTTTCCATCCCCGGATTTTGCATATAGCGTCGGGAATCTCGAGGTATGCATCATGATTATAGGCCTTGAGTGCAGTGAGAGGAAACACTACATTATGTACGTTAATCATGGTAATAGGTCTTCAATTAAGGGGAATTTCTGTACTAAGGATTAATCATGATGATAGCATTTGAATACAGTGAGGGGATTTTTTGTACTATACATTAATTCTAATAAGAGGTCTTTCATATAGTGAAGGGAAGCTTCTCAGTGTTGTATTGATAATAAAGACGCTAAATATAGTGCAGATGCTTTGTAGTGTTGCATTAATGATAAAAGTGAGCCTGAATATAATGCAGGGGAACTCTGTGCTATTTTAATAAAAACGATATACCTTGATTATTATGTAGTGAAACTGTGTACCTTGAATATTATGTAGTGAAACTGTGTACCTTGAATATTATGTAGTGAAACTGTGTACTTAGAATATTTAGTGAAACTGTGTACCTTGAATATTATGTAGTGAAACTGTTTACCTTGAATATTATGTAGTGAAACTGTGTACCTAGAATATTATGTAGTGAAACTGTGTACCTTGAATATTATGTAGTGAAACTGTGTACCTTGAATATTATGTAGTGAAACTGTGTACCTAGAATATTATGTAGTGAAACTGTGTACCTTGAATATTATGTAGTGAAATTGTGTACCTTGAATATTATGTAGTGAAACTGTGTACCTTGAATATTATGTAGTGAAACTGTGTACCTTGAATATTATGTAGTGAAACAGTGTACCTTGAATATTATGCAGTGAAACTGTGTACCTTGAATATTATGTAGTGAAACTGTGTACCTTGAATATTATGTAGTGAAACTGTCTACCTTGAATATTGTAGTGAAACTGTGTACTTAGAATATTTAGTGAAACTGTGTACCTTGAATATTATGTAGTGAAACTGTGTACCTTGAATATTATGTAGTGAAACTGTGTACCTTGAATATTATGTAGTGAAACTGTGTACCTTGAATATCATGTAGTGAATCTGTGTACCTTGAATATTATGTAGTGAAACTGTGTACCTTGAATATTATGTAGTGAAACTGTGTACCTTGAATATTATGTAGTGAAACTGTGTACCTATAATATTATGTAGTGAAACTGTGTACCTTGAATATTATGTAGTGAAACAGTGTACCTAGAATATTATGTAGTGAAACTGTGTACCTTGAATATTATGTAGTGAAACTGTGTACCTTGAATATTATGTAGTGAAACTGAGTACCTTGAATATTATGTAGTGAGACTGTGTACCTTGGATATTATGTGGTGAAACTGTGTACCTTGAATATTATGTAGTGAAACTGTGTACCTTGAATATTATGTAGTGAAACTGTGTACCTTGAATATTATGTAGTGAAACTGTGTACCTTGAATATTATGTAGTGAAACTGTGTACCTTGAATATTATGTAGTGAAACTGTGTACCTTGAATATTATGTAGTGAAACTGTGTACCTTGAATATTATGTAGTGAAACTGTGTACCTTGAATATCATGTAGTGAATCTGTGTACCTTGAATATTATGTAGTGAAACTGTGTACCTTGAATATTATGTAGTGAAACTGTGTACCTTGAATATTATGTAGTGAAACTGTGTACCATGAATATTATGTAGTGAAACTGTGTACCTTGAATATTATGTAGTGAAACTGTGTACCATGAATATTATGTAGTGAAACTGTGTACCTTGAATATTATGTAGTGAAACTGTGTACCTTGAATATTATGTAGTGAAACTGTGTACCTTGAATATTATGTAGTGAAACTGTGTACCGGGTACTACTGATAACAGATCTTCAGTACGAGAAGAGAAACTTTTTACTGTATTGCATCTTGAATCTAATACAAGGAGGCTTCATACCCTGTAAAAGTTATAATTACATTGCTTTAATATGACGCAAGGAAACTTAGTACTGTGTATGATATGCGGTAATAGGTCTTGGGTATAAATAATCATAATGAGGAGGGAGATATAATAATACAGGATTATTTCATCCTTATTGTTATCATTTTGTTTTTCATTACTGCGTCGGGAACACCATTCATAATAACAATATCAGATGTAGTATTTTTATTCGCTTCGATGGTTTTCTTACATTTTCCATATCATTGTTTATACTATGACGATAATGGTTTTGAGTCTTTTTGTGATGTTTATAATGATGATAATAATGGTGGCGATGGGGATGATGATCTTGAAGTTGATAATGCTTATGATAATAGATTAATTAGAATGATAGTGATAAAGACTTTGAAAGTATTAATGATGATAGTAATGAAAACAATGATAATAATGATGATAATAATAAAGATAATAATATTAATGATGATTATAATGATAATTATAATAAAAAAATATTAAAAAATACTATAATGATAAAATGATAATAATAATAATGACATTAATAACAGTAAAATAATAATAGTAATGTTTTTTTTTAATGATGATGAT
This sequence comes from Penaeus vannamei, assembly GCF_042767895.1. Classification (NCBI taxonomy): domain Eukaryota; kingdom Metazoa; phylum Arthropoda; class Malacostraca; order Decapoda; family Penaeidae; genus Penaeus; species Penaeus vannamei. Next base: position 7,347,385 of record NC_091564.1, on the reverse strand, counting down.
AATAATGATTATAATTATAATGGCAAATATAGTTTTTTTTATTAATTAATAATACGGATGATAATGATAAAATAATGAAAATATTATGATGGATGATAATGATAATAATGATGAATAGATAAATAAATATGCATACATTATTTCAAAACAGAGAAAAGAAAAGATAAACCGTAGAAGGAGAAAGATAAAAGCAAAACTCATTCTGGACAATGACAGTGACCAGCTGATCAGGCAACGATTATTAGGCTTTTTGATCCGAGGAACTTTTGGAGAGAAAATCGCTCTTCAAGTTGCATTTCAACAGCTTATTGATGGAGAGAGAGGGTGGGGGAGGGAGATTTCAGCTGTCTGCGGGCGTGGGCGTCAGCAGAACGGACGACAATACGGGCGGCCAACCAATCCTTTTGATGTGAATCCTTCTCATGAATCTCTCGATTTGAACCCTTTGTGTCGGAAAGGTGTGAGTGAGAATGAAGGTGTATTCGACCTGTTTAGATGATGGTCAGAAATACGTGAATAGGTGAAGATTTAAGCGAAATCGGTGCAAGAGGTGTATTTGACCTGTTTCCATTATGGATAGAAATACGTGAATAGGTGAAGATTTAATCGAAATCGGTGCAAGAGGTGCATTCGAGCTGTTTCCATTATGGATAGAAATACGTGAATAGGTGAAGATTTAATCGAAATCGGTGCAAGAGGTGTATTCGACCTGTTTCGATGATCGTCAGAAATACGTGAATAGGTGAAGATTTAATCGAAATCGGTGCAAGAGGTGTATTCGACCTGTTTCGATGATGATCAGAAATACGTGAATAGGTGAAGATTTAATCGAAATCGGTGCAAGAGGTGTATTCGACCTGTTTCGATGATGGTCAGAAATACGTGAATAGGTGAAGATTTAATCGAAATCGGCGCAAGAGGTGTATTCGACCTGTTTCGATGATGATCAGAAATACGTGAATAGGCGAAGATTTAATCGAAATCGGTGAGGAGGTGTATTCGACCTGTTTCCATTATGGATAGAAATACGTGAATAGGTGAAGATTTAATCGAAATCGGTGCAAGAGGTGTATTCGACCTGTTTCCATTATGGATAGAAATACGTGAATAGGTGAAGATTTAATCGAAATCGGTGCAAGAGGTGTATTCGACCTGTTTCGATGATGGTCAGAAATACGTGAATAGGTGAAGATTTAATCGAAATCGGTGAGGAGGTGTATTCGACCTGTTTCCATTATGGATAGAAATACGTGAATAGGTGAAGATTTAATCGAAATCGGCGCAAGAGGTGTATTCGACCTGTTTCGATGATGGTCAGATATACGTGAATAGGTCCAGATTTAATCGAAATCGGTGCAAGAGGTGTATTCGACCTGTTTCCATTATGGATAGAAATACGTGAATAGGTGAAGATTTAATCGAAATCGGTGCAAGAGGTGTATTTGACCTGTTTCGATTATGGATAGAAATACGTGAATAGGTGAAGATTTAATCGAAATCGGTGCAAGAGGTGTATTCGACCTGTTTCCATTATGGATAGAAATACGTGAATAGGTGAAGATTTAATCGAAATCGGTGCAAGAGGTGTATTTGACCTGTTTCGATTATGGATAGAAATACGTGAATAGGTGAAGATTTAATCGAAATCGGTGCAAGAGGTGTATTCGACCTGTTTCGATGATGGTCAGATATACGTGAATAGGTCCAGATTTAATCGAAATCGGTGCAAGAGGTGTATTCGACCTGTTTCCATTATGGATAGAAATACGTGAATAGGTGAAGATTTAATCGAAATCGGTCAAATAGGTCAATCACTGGAGAGATAGTGATTCTCATTCGTGACCTTTCTGATGGATGTGTCGTGTTTGTGTTGGGTTATGCATTTTGAGGGTCCTGTGACATGTGGAATAGTTTACTGTAGAATATATATATATATATATATATATATATATATATATATATATATATATATATATATATATATATATATATATATATATATATATATATATATATATATATATATGTATGCATGTATGTATATATATATATATATATATATATATATATATATATATATATATATATATATATATATATATATATATATATACATATATATACACACACATAAATACATACACACAGACATATATAAGTGTATATATGTATGTGTGTGTGTGTGTTTGTATGTATGCATGCGTAAAAGAAAGTTTTTTTTCTAAAAAAACAAATAATGATAAAAAAAAAACGGTAGACAGTTTTGTATTCGTAAAATTAAGCAGTGTTGAATTTTGTCAACAGCTCATCTAGTAAAACGAAGTAATTGATTTAACAAACAAAAATAAATGTAGTTTTGCATATCCAACCAATGACATGTATGAACTGCTGAATCACCCACTCCAGGGATATGTCATAGGTATCATGACATCTCCAGGGATACGTCATAGGTATCATGACATCTCCAGGGATACGTCATAGGTATCATGACATCTCCAGGGATACGTCATAGGTATCATGACATCTCCAGGGATACGTCATAGGTATCATGACATCTCCAGGGATACGTCATAGGTATCATGACATCTCCAGGGATACGTCATAGGTATCATGACATCTCCAGGGATACGTCATAGGTATCATGACATCTCCAGGGATACGTCATAGGTATCATGACATCTCCAGGGATACGTCATAGGTATCATGACATCTCCAGGGATACGTCATAGGTATCATGACATCTCCAGGGATACGTCATAGGTATCATGACATCTCCAGGGATACGTCATAGGTATCATGACATCTCCAGGGATACGTCATAGGTATCATGACATCTCCAGGGATACGTCATAGGTATCATGTCATCTCCAGGGATACGTCATAGGTATCATGACATCTCCAGGGATACGTCATAGGTTGCTCAGTCTGACATCTTGCTCTGTGGAAAACCCGCTCGGGAGATTCCAGTACAGATGAAGAAAATGTTCGAATAGATTGCGATATTCACTGTAGTCACAGCACGGGCAGGAATATACTCGAGTGTTACAAATATAAAACAAATGTATTTATGATTTTCTTGTTCATAGGGCAGGGCTTCCAAACCTGGGGGTCACGGGGTACTTTCAGGGGGGGGGGGGGGTGGAGGGTGACATAGGACAATATGAAAATTACTCCATTAATGCTGCAGTAACGCTATATCAATGCTACATATAATTATCTCTCACATGCCAATAAACAGGAATCTTTGTATAGTTTTCTTGTCCTATGGCCACTGGCACCATTACCCCGTTCGTAACTTGTAATAACTGAATCTGGAAAAAATAAGTCACTGAACCAGTCCCTAGAGATTATTAGATATTAGTCGGGGGACACTAGATGGAAAAGATTGGGAGTCACAGCCACAGGGAACCGAGTTCATGATACGGCCGGTTTGTTAAAATTGTGCAAGGCCCAACCCAAAGCATATCCGTATACTTGATATGCATAAATAAAGAAATAATTGCATAATTATCAGTCTAGACATGCATATCAACCGGGCAAATAGGTAGATAAATGTATATCTATCAGATAGATAGACAGATATGCATTTATTTCTGTGCATATGTATGCCTGTGTCTATGTATATTCATTGGGTCGTGCCTGGCACAACTTTAACAAACCGGCCGCATATGTTTTTGTACTAGTAAGATGGTGTTGGAGGCTCCGTCAGCGCGTTGGCGAGCTACAGTCGGGGAAAATCGTATTGCTTTCGCCAAGTGCTTCTGTTTCAGTCTAAGTGCCAGGGGCGTGCGAGAGATGATGCCTGCCCTTGAGGGTGCGCCAGAGTGCCAGGGGAAGTGGACGAGCTGGCGGAAGTGTTATCGGAAATCTCAGAAAGGGGAAGCGGTGAACCAGGAAGGTGACGGCGAAGTGAAAGCAGTAAAAGATTTTTCTTTTTTTATTATTCTAAGTTCGGTATTTAGTATAAGCAAATCTTGCTTACAAGTAACCATGTTAATGTTTCAATTATTTAACCATTCTATATCCAACATACACAGCACACACACACACACACAAACACATCTATATACATTTATATGCCAGATCTCAAAGTTGTGCAGGTAATAAGCATCTACATCGTTATAGATTCAATAAAAATGATCAATTGCAGTAATTTCTTTAAGCCACATATACTGCAATAAACCTTACTTCTTTTATATCATGTATTTAACTAAAAGTTGGGCAGTCTTTGGTATGTTGTCATTGCATCAGCTGTGAAGCCAGGCGGCGCCATTTGTATTTTCGAAAACTAAAGTGCTGAAAATATGTAGAAAAACGGATCAATTAATGGTTAACAATAAATCAGAATGAGGCTCCAAAGTCTATTTGTCAGTAATGATGTGTGATCATCTTCATGTGTCCTTGATTCGTCAAATTTGTTTATGACACCACGAAAATGTCTTTGACAGGTAGTTTTTGTCTATCGGTCTGTTAGCCAACGTGTATTAAATAGACATGCACAGACATAAATAAAAGCACGATTATCAGTATAGACATACATATCTACCGGACAGACAGATGAATGTACATCTATCAGATAGACAGATATGCATTTATTTCTGTATGTGTATGTCCGTATATGGGAATATTCACTGGGTTGTATGACTCCGCCGATGTTTTAGGACAAGTGCGGAAGTGACGGAAGGACTCTTTAGAACTACAACGAAAAGCTGCACAGATTTTATGTATTTCTGTATCGAACAAGAATTAAATATATATAGAAGCCCTACTTCATTTATGGTCAAGCTTTAATTTAATCGTTTCTTATATTCTTGGAGGCATCGGTTAATAAATTATCAAACGTTAACTGGGCCGTCTCCTGCGTTTTAATTGCAGTATTTTATTTAAAGAAAAAATGTGAAAAATAGCGGCGCCCTGATACAGTGGCAATAAACACATAGATACCACATCGCATTCCGATATACCAAATGTGTAATGTTACCGTTATGATATAAGCTAGATTTATTGCCATATTTGCCTAATCGGCTTATTACAATATATCAAAATAGGATTTATAACGA
>NC_091564.1:7327764-7329325 GCF_042767895.1 Penaeus vannamei | reverse complement strand
TAAACCTCAACGGCAACCCATTTCCCTACGCTTTCTCCTCCATCCTTTCCTCCTTACCTCCGCCCTCCCTTAACCCTCCCTCTCCCTCCTCCTCCTTCTCCTCTTCCTTTCTCGAGAAAAAAAAAGGAAAAGAAAAAAGAAAAGAAGTGTCCAAGACGCCATGTCCCCTCCGGTGCCCGTGAGGAGAGGAGAATTTTTTGGGGGAAATTGGGACTTCCCCCTCTTCCCCGCGGCCCTCCCCCTCCATTCCCCTCCCTATAACTGAAAAAAAATATTGAAGACCCCCCGGGGGAAATTTTAAAAATCGGAATTTTTTTCCCTTTTTTTTTTTTTATTCCTTTTTTTTTGGGGGGGGGGAAAGGGGGGGGGAAAAGGGGAAAAAGGGGAGGAGGAAAAAAAAATTTTTTTTTTAAGGGGGGGGGGGGGGGGTTTGGGGGGGGAAAAGGGGGGAAAAAGGGGAAAAAAAGGGTTTCAAAAAAATTTTTTTTTTTTTTTTTGAGGGGGGGGGGGGAGAAAAAAAGGGGAGTAAAGGAAAGATTTAAAAAAAAAAAAAACCCACGTTTTTTTCCCTTTTTTTTTTTTTTTCCTTTTTTTTTTTGGGGGGGGGGGGAAAAAATGAGGGAGGAAAAAAAAATTTTTTTTCTTTTTTTTCCCTTTTTTTTTTTTGGGGGGGGGGGAAAGGGGGGGAAAAAAGGGGGAGTAAGAGGAAAGTTTTAAAAAAATAATGAAATAAAAAATAGGGGTTTTTTCCGAGAAAAAAAATGGTTTTAGGTTATTTAGCGTATTTTCTTTATTCTTCTTCTTTCTTTATCTTCATTGCCTTGGAGAAAATTGATATATATTTTTTTCTTGTTTCATTGAGTATGTAAGCGTATGTAAATAGAGAGAGAGAGAGAGAGTTTTTTTTTCCGCGATCACTTTTCTCTCTTTTCTTTTTCTTTCTTTCTTTTTCTTTCTTTTTTGTCTCTATAAGAGGATTTAACATTATCGAATTCTAAAGAAAATCTCTACCGTTATGGAAATAAAATCAAGAGACAGAAACTATTTCTTCGTGTTGTTTTGTTGTTGTTGTATTACCATTTATTCATTGATTAACTGTAAAAAAAAAAAAAAAAAAAAAAAAAAAGCTAAAGATGACAATTATTTGATTAAATGCTCACCACAATGTGTCATTTATGTCTTATACATATTGAGAGTACGTATTTTGATGTCTAATTCTATGAATGAAAGCCACCATCTATCTCTCTCTCTCTCTCTCTCTCAAAAAAAAGAAAAAGAAAAAAAATGCTACCTATAATATTCTCATTCCATTGCCAATGTATTTTGGTCAAATTTATGACGTGTCCAAAAACGAAACAGAGCAAAAGAATATAAACAAGAAGAATAAAAAAAAGTATTCAAGAAAAACAAATATCAACCAAATTCTATATATCGAATATCTGTTTATCTATGCACCTATTGTATCTATTTATCCATCGGTCAGTTCTTTGTGTTTCCATTAATCAATATGTCTATCTATCTACCTTTTTGTTTATCAACGAATATATATTATCTATCATTC
>NC_091564.1:7307764-7312764 GCF_042767895.1 Penaeus vannamei | reverse complement strand
TCGCACCTTCCTTTACCAGCCCAGACTTTCTCTTCCGGCTCTTCGACACGCCCGGGAAGAAATGGACACCTGGACGCAAAGAATAAGGGTTTGAGGGCACCTCCGCCTTAGCAGGACAAGGAGGCGCTGGACCCTATAAGGAGACGTTTCGACAGCACCAGAAGCAGACCACATCCAGACCTAGCAGTCCTTAGGGCAGGAGGCCGCCCTCGGCCCTCAGGGCGCGAGTCACTCTCAGGGCCACGCATTACCTCCCAATGAAACTCCCTCAAGCAAGTCCCTTTCATTCACCACCACCTCCACGCCCCCAATCCTTACGTTGACAACTGGTGGCTTAGCGGTGGAAGAAAACTTCAACAACGCCGGAACGTTCCTGAAAGAAGCTCCTGCCGAAGTGCCGCTTCCTCACGCTCTGTAACGCCAGCCATCGCTACACAAGATCCACACCCCATGTCTACCACATCATACGTGTGCTGACAACTCACGCCTGCAGCCTTCTACGCTCCTGACGAAGTCCGTCAGAAGATAATTCCCCAACCCACTCTCGCCTAAAGCCGATCGATCACTTACTAGTCTCGCCAAGTCTTCGCGAACCTTCAAGCTCAGCACATAAGTTGAAATCACACTTCGACCTCTACACCACCGATAATGCTATCTCGCTACGTTTGAGTAAGTGTACCTCCTTTCAGTGCCAGTTTAACTATTCGCCCCTCCCTAAACCCACCCACACCTTACATATAAGTTGCCTTTTCTTACTAATCCTATATTACAGTAAATTTCTCACTGTTAATAATTGTTTTAACTCACAACGAAGTTACACTACTGGGGTCCAGCTGTAGACCACTCACCTCACTCCCCCGTCCTAACCATTCTTTAATTGATGTATATTGTTGTGTTATTTGTGTCTTTCAGACTAATGTATTATTGTTGCCTTTGCCATTGCATAATGCTTGTTTGTTCAGAACAAATAATCATTTCAATTTATTTAATTATCGTAATGTATCGATTTTACTGCGTATATTATTCGCGTCTATTTGTATTGCGAATTTACAGTAATCTTTGCTTGACTTTATATGCTATGTTTATTAGTAGTTCCTTCGTTCTTGTTTTTGCGTTTCACTTTCATTCTGTGAATTTATACGGCTGATGCGTGTGGTTTTTGAAAATCACTTTCCTTTACTTGCCGCGGTAATTGTTCGCTTGTCCACACATACATGTCGACCCTTTACTCACCTATTTGACCGTCTCTCTACACGAATTCACTCCTAGGATTATTTGTACTAAATACCATGTTTTATAACTGATTCTAACTCAATTTAATGACGTCTACCATCTCCTCTACATTCGACATTTTATCGTTAGTACTGCTGTGGATTTATGCTTCTTTTGCTTTAAGAGTTTGGTACAGAATATGTAACTTGTAATTAACTTGATGGAGTCGAGAATCTGTTGCAATAGAGTTTGCCACAGACACCATTTACGTTTTTATAGGCTTACATATTATCACCGCAATTTAGTTTTAAGCTGTTATGTCTACTACGAGAGTCCGCGCCTGAAAACGCGTTGAAATCTCCTACAGAAGGAATCGCGCCCGCCGAATGTTGCTACTTGTGCTTACTGCGCCCCGAGATGCGCCCGTTACTTCTTGATGAGCTGGCCAAGCTGCCTCCGAATTGTACCACTTGTTTTGCGCGCCAACCGCCGCGCTTACGTTTTTTTTTTTTATAGCGCCGACACGCTCACGTTACTTTAAGTGTCCGATGCATTGTTACTAGCCTATTTAGCCTTAAAGATATGGAATTCTCGTCTCCACCAACTTTCTTTCTATGAAATAATGGTACTCTTTTGAGCTTGCATACTGATCCTGAGTAATTAACACCTCATGACAGGTTGCCTTCTCACAACAAAAATGCTTCTGCCATATTACTTTCATTTCTTGGCATCTTAGTTGGTACTGACAAATGAAATTACCGTCTTTCCTCCTTAGGCTCCTTTTACTGGCCTGGTGGCCACACTCTATATTTCAGCTCCCTGAAGACGATGTGCCCCCCCCTCCTCCCCACTGAATGTTGCACCTCACTGTGAACCTCCGCCACACTGCTACCCTGACACACGATGACCTAAGGGACCATGGAGCACTAGCAACCATCTGTAGAAGCATGAGTGAGCTGCCATCCAGATGTATCATCAGAGTGTATAGGACGTTGCAGGACGGCTCGAGGGCGATCCGTTTGCGTGGCCGAGCGGTATGTCAGCAATATGGAAACCTCAGGAAGGTGTTGGAGAGCTCTTTCACCTAGGCATTGCATGCACCTTTCTCCTTGGCTTCCTGCGCACCTTCAACTTTTCAACCCAGACTTTTCTGTTCCCGGCTCTTCGACACGCCCACGGAAGAATGGACATAAGAATAGGGCACTGAGGCACCTCCGCCAGCAGGACAAGGCGAGGCGCTGGATATAAGGACGTTATCACTGACAGCACCAGAAGCAGACCAAGACCTAGCAGGAGGTCATAGGGCAGGGAGGCCGCCCTCGGCCCTCGGGGCGCGGAGTCACTCTCAGGGGGGCCACTGCATTACCTCCCCAATAAACTCCTCAAGCAAGTCCCCTTTCATTCACCACCTCCACGCCCCAACTCTTACGCTGACAGAGAGAGAGAGAGAGAGAGAGAGAGAGAGAGAGAGAGAGAGAGAGAGAGAGAGAGAGAGAGAGAGAGAGAGAGGGGGGGGGTAAAGAGGTAAGGAGAACAGGGAAGAGCGTGTAAGAAAAAGGGGGTTGTATGGGGAAGAAAGGAGAAGGAGGAGAATGGGAAAGAGAGAGAGAGGGTCAGGGGAGAGAGAGAGAGAGAGAAAGAGAGAGAGAGAGAAAGAGAGAGAGAAAGAGAGAGAGAGAGAGAGAGAGAGAGAGAGAGAGAGAGAGAGAGAGAGAGAGAGAGAGAGAGAGAGAGAGAGGGAGAGAGAGAAGAAGACAGACAGACAGAGAGAGAGAGAGGAGGACAGACAGAGAGAGACGGAGATAGATAGAGATAGAGAGATAGATAGATAGATAGATAGATATAGAGAGAAACGAGATAGATAGGGAGAGAGACTGAGAGAGAGGAAGACAGAGAAAGAGAGAAAGAGAGAGAAGAGAAAACGATGACAGCAGGATCGAGGTTCTGAAGAGATGTTTCCATGGATTGTATTGTTAGAAATGGCTGGAGGCAAGTTGGCGAAAGTGGAGGCAGAAAATTGTATCCTTTCACTTTTACACAAATCCATGCACTGGACACATATGGATACACGAACCTGCACTCAGACGCTAAAATGCACAAATGTATATCCACACAAAACATCCACATTTTAAAGGTTAAAGACGGAGCATGTATCGTGCTTATGCGAAGCTGCTGGTGTATGGCGTTACGTAAGTGTGGGATTTCAAGGAAGTTTAGAATTTAGACATTATTGTAAACTTTGTATTGAGTAATGTCTCCTTGGTGTAGTGAACGGACATCTTTTTTACTTGCATTATTTCTAAATTCGAAAATATTTATCATTTGTAAAAAAAGAAAAAAAAAAGAAAGAAAGAAAAAAAAAACTTTGACTGAGTACATTTTTATATTGTTAAAATACCAAGCAGAAGAAGTAAGTAAATGAAGCTAGGAAAAACAGACGCATTTAAATACGTGTGTTAAGCTTGCTCAGTTCTATCTTGTCTAAATATAAAAGAAAAATAAGTTTCATCCTCTGTAATGCTTTCCTTTAAAGAGTTATTTATTACTAATGACTGCATAGATTGTCGACATTATTTTTTTAGAAATATGATGGCTGTCTTTCTGCCATTGCTTTTATTATTATCATTAACATTGCATTCATCATCATCATCATCATCAAAATCAACATCAACGTCAACATAATCATAATCCTGATCCTAATCATCTTTATCCTAATCATTATCAACATCATTATCATCCTCCTCCTCCTCATCATCAACTTCATCATTATCATCATCACCTACACCATCCTTATCCTCATCATCATTATTATCATTATCATTAACATCATTACCAGTATCATCATTGCTAAGAAGATCAATGTCTATAACAATAGCCATTACAACTACTACTACTGTTACTATCATTACCATCATCATTATCTGTAGTATTAGTAAGTTTCCAAAATTACTTCACAACCTTACAATAACCAACATAACTTTTTTCTCCTACGTTCATATTTCTCCAGATTCCATTTCGAGGTCGCGGAACTCTCTCCCATTTCTTGTATTTCCCAATTCCTTTGTCGGAGAGTTAGAGAAATGGAGATAAAGAAGAAGTGAGGAGAGGAAAAGGTGCAGTCCAAAGGAGCAATTGGATTTTCTCTTCATTATCATATCAGCGGTATTTATCGTTATCGAATGCGGCGGTAGGTTTTATGGTAGGCATATAAAATCACATCTTATGTCTTGCTATTAGTTAGTTTTTAAAAAACGTAACATTTTTTTCGCAGGTCTTATGGTAGGCATATAAAATCACATCTTATGTCTTGCTATTAGTTGGTTTAAACATTTAAAAAATATATAGGTTTTATGGTAGGCATATAAAAACACCTCTTATGTCTTGCTATTAGTTGGGTTAAACATTTTTATTTTTTTATTTTTTGTTTATTATTATTATTATTATTTTTTTTTTTTAGGCTTTATGGTAGGTATATAAAATCATCTTATGTCTTGCTATTACTTGGTTTAAACATTTTTTTTACATTTTTGTAGGGTTTATGGTAGGCATATGAAATCACGTCTTGTCTTGCTATTAGTTGGTTTAAACATAATTTATTTATTTATTATCATTATTATTTATTATTATTATTATTATTTTTAGCATTTATGGTAGGCATATGAAATCACTTCTTATGTCTTGCTATTGGTTGGTTTAAACATTTTTTTTACATTTTTTTTTTTTCGTAGGTGTTATGGTAGGCATATGAAATCACATCTTATATTTTGCTATAAGTTGGTTTAAACATC
>NC_091564.1:7275264-7285264 GCF_042767895.1 Penaeus vannamei | reverse complement strand
AAGGTTGATCTATGAGATAATTAAATCATCCTCATATATCTGATATTTCTCTGATATTGGTTTCGACACTAAAGATAATGAAATAAATTAACAAATAAAAACTATATGTGTTGAAATTACATTATCCAGCAATATATTTCAAATATATTCTCTGATGAATGATAATCTCTAATCTCTAGGTTTAACAGATAATTCCCAGAAATCTATAGGAATACGGGCACAAATTCTATTCCCTTAACTACGTAGATAAATATTTCGAAAACATAATCTTTAGATATATGCAGAAACAATATATGTATATATATATATATATATATATATATATATATATATATATATATATATATATATATATATATATATATATATATATGTAAATTATAATCCAAAGCGTAAGGCAAAAATGAATTCTTTAAACAGATTATTGTAATCTTGTACTATGTAGAAGTTCTAGAACTCGATATATCTTGAAATATTTAGAATTTCTATGTCCAAGAAATATGTCAGAAAGTAATGTAGAAATTGCATTCGTCTGGAAAGATGTAGTAATACATATTGACATTCTATTCCCGTGGACTATTTTCCTAAAAATATAAAGAAATCCCCTAGAGATAGTATATAGAAATTTTCCCCTATAGAACAGACACATTAAATTCCTTATAAATTCTTTTTTTCTAGAGACAGAAATTGTGTTACTTAGAATTTCTTTTCCTTAGAGATTCACAGAAACCGTATTCCATGCATATTTATCTTGAGATAAGAAGAAATTCTATATCTTAGAGACATAAAAATTACGTTTGCTTGCTATTTCCTCCCCAAATAATCAGAAATTCTCTCCCTTAGACACCGTTCCCAAGAGACACACAGAAATTATTTTCCCTCGATATTCGAAGTTACAAAGTGAGAGTTGCAAACCTGGCCTGCAACGAAAAGCACTGAATAACACACAAAGACGCCCGAGAAAGGAGATGAGAACGAGGACCCGAGAAAGGAGATGAGAACGAGGACCCGAGAAAGGAGATGAGAACGAGGACCCGAGAAAGGAGATGAGAACGAGGACCCGAGAAAGGAGATGAGAACGAGGACCCGAGAAAGGAGATGAGAACGAGGACCCGAGAAAGGAAATGAGAACGAGGACCCGAGAAAGGAGATGAGAACGAGGACCCGAGAAAGGAGATGAGAACGAGGACCCGAGAAAGGAGATGAGAACGAGGACCCGAGAAAGGAGATGAGAACGAGGACCCGAGAAAGGAGATGAGAACGAGGACCCGAGAAAGCAGATGAGAACGAGGACCCGAGAAAGGAGATGAGAACGAGGACCCGAGAAAGGCGATGAGAACGAGGACCCGAGAAAGGAGATGAGAACGAGGACCCGAGAAAGGAGATGAGAACGAGGACCCGAGAAAGGAGATGAGAACGAGGACCCGAGAAAGGAGATGAGAACGAGGACCCGAGAAAGGAGATGAGAACGAGGACCCGAGAAAGGAGATGAGAACGAGGACCCGAGAAAGGAGATGAGAACGAGGACCCGAGAAAGGAGATGAGAACGAGGACCCGAGAAAGGAGATGAGAACGAGGACCCGAGAAAGGAGATGAGAACGAGGACCCGAGAAAGGAGATGAGAACGAGGACCCGAGAAAGGAGATGAGAACGAGGACCCGAGAAAGGAGATGAGAACGAGGACCCGAGAAAGGAGATGAGAACGAGGACCCGAGAAAGGAGATGAGAACGAGGACCCGAGAAAGGAGATGAGAACGAGGACCCGAGAAAGGAGATGAGAACGAGGACCCGAGAAAAGAGATGAGAACGAGGACCCGAGAAAGGAGATGAGAACGAGGACCCGAGAAAGGAGATGAGAACGAGGACCCGAGAAAGGAGATGAGAACGAGGACCCGAGAAAGGAGATGAGAACGAGGACCCGAGAAAGGAGATGAGAACGAGGAATCTAAGAGCAGTATCACTCCGGCTGTGAAAGTGGGGAGGGGGGGGGCGAGCGGAGAGAGGCGCTGAAAATCCGAACGTGCAGCTCTTTGAAGGCTGTCTTCTTGTTGCAAAATATTTTATTTCCGTGGATTCTGGAGGATCGGGTGGGAGGCGGGGAAGGGCGATAGCATCTCTAGGGGAGAGGAGTTTGGACGAAATGGAGGACGATGGAGGGGGGAAAAGGGTGGGTTGGGGGGGGGGTATTCTTGCATATACGTAAGGACGGATAAGCCAAAATACTCATGCATACGCTCATTCCCTCGTTCACACACACATACACACACACACACACTCACTCACACACAAACACACACACACATAAACACACACACACACACACACACACACACTCACTCACTCACTCACTCATATACACACTCACTCACTCACTCACTCACTCACTCACTCACTCTCTCTCTCTCACACACACACACACACACATACACACACACACATGAACACACACATAGATCGTTATATAATAAAGATATCGATAAAGAGACATGAAGAAATATTGATATTAAATTTATACGTTTTAAAGTAAATAAATTGCAGACGTAAAAATAACCATCTTAATAAAAGTTTGTGAATAGAATCAGCACTGAAAATAAATAAATAAATAAATAAAACTGAAATGAATGAACCGCAGAAAACAATGCTGGAGTTCTTGTCATTTTTGGTTCTAAAACTATTTCTAGACTTTTCTTTCTCACTTGAGGCTATAACGACAGAACTCTACAATATGTGTAAAGGATTTCAATACCTGCAGAAGGGCTGGGTTGTATCATAGGAATATCACCGATTCCAATATCACCAAGAAATAAAAGAAGTTAACAACGGTGGATCCATTAAATAAAAAGAAAAAAAAAAGGAAAAGATAAGAAAAGAAAAGAACAAAAATAAAATAAAATGAAATAAAACCATTAAAAGATAAAAGAAAAGAAAAAAAGAAAGAAAACATATATATCATAACAGTGATTTAAATGTTAGGTCCTTGATGAAGTGAGATTACGTTGGTACATGGAAGGGCGGGTGGCGTAATTTTACGTCTAAATTTCTGCTGCCTTGAGATTTATCTGTATAAGAGGATCCATCCGGTGTTCCATACCAGCCGGTTAATGGTTAAAGACAGCTGGCGATTAGCAGAGATAATGGGGTAGTATGTCCTTTACTTCTCACAGGATGGTGACGGTCATACTATGTCCAACTATCAAAGGAGAAAAAAAAAAACTTACTTTAGTCTTCGACTCATATATCTGATATTTCTCTGATATTGGTTTGACACTAAAGATAATGAAATAACTTTAACAAATAGAAACTATATGTGTTGAAATTATATTATCCAGCAATATATTTCAAATATATTCTCTGATAAATGATAACATCTAATCTCTAGGTTTAACAGATAATTCCCAGAAAACTATAGGAATACGGGCACAAATTATAATCCCTTAACTACGTAGATAAATATTTCGAAAGCATAATCTTTAGGCATATACAAAAACAATATATATATATATATATATATATATATATATATATATATATATATATATATATATATATATATATATATACATATATAAATTATAATCCAAAGCGTAAGGCAAAGATTATTTCTTTAAACAGATTACAAAAATCATTGTAATCTTGTAATATGTAGAAATTCTAGAACTCGATATATCTTGAAATATTTAGAAATTCTACGTCCAAGAAATATGTCAGAAATAAATGTAGAAATTGCATTCATCTGGAAAGATGTAGTAATATATATTGAAACTGTATTCCCGTGGACTATTTTCCTAGAAATATAAAGAAATCCCCTAGAGAAAGTATATAGAAATTTTCCCCTATAGAACAGACACATTCAATTCCTTAAACATTATTTTTTTCCAGAGACAGATAGAAATTGTGTTACTTAGAATTTCTTTTCCTTAGAGATTCGCAGAAACTGTATTCTCTTATTTCTCTTGAGATAGGAAGAAATTCTATATCTTAGAGACATAGAAATTACGTTTGCTAGCTATTTCCCCAAACAAATAATGAGAAATTCTTTCCCTTAGACACTGTTCCCAAGAGACACAGAAATTATTTTCCCTCGATATTCGAAGTTAAAAAGGCAGAGTTGGATAAGAAATTCTATATCTTAGAGACAGAAATTACGGTTCCTTGCTATTTTCCCCCACAAATAATCAGAAATTCTCTCCCTTAGGCACTGTTCCCTAGAGACACACTGAAATTATTTTCCTTCGATATTCGAAGTTATAAAGACAGATGGACAAGAAGAAATTCTATATCTTAGAGACAGAAATTACGTTTCCTAGCTATTTTCTCCCCAAATAATCAGAAATTCTCTCCCTTAGACACTGTTCCCTAGAGACACAGAAATTATTTTCCCTCGATATTCGCGGACGTTATGAAGGCAGAGTTGGATAAGAAGAAATTCTATCTTAGAGACATAGAAATTACGTTTCCTAGCTATTTCCTCCACAAATAATCAGAAATTCTCTCCCATAGACACTGTTTCCCTAGAGACACACAGAAATTATTTTCCCTCGATATTCGAAGTTACAAAGTGAGAGTTGCAAACCTGGCCTGCAACGAAAAGCACTGAATAACACACAAAGACGCCCGAGAAAGGAGATGAGAACGAGGACCCGAGAAAGGCGATGAGAACGAGGACCCGAGAAAGGAGATGAGAACGAGGACCCGAGAAAGGAGATGAGAACGAGGACCCGAGAAAGGAGATGAGAACGAGGACCCGAGAAAGGAGATGAGAACGAGGACCCGAGAAAGGAGATGAGAACGAGGACCCGAGAAAGGAGATGAGAACGAGGACCCGAGAAAGGAGATGAGAACGAGGACCCGAGAAAGGAGATGAGAACGAGGACCCGAGAAAGGAGATGAGAACGAGGACCCGAGAAAGGAGATGAGAACGAGGACCCGAGAAAGGAGATGAGAACGAGGACCCGAGAAAGGAGAAGAGAACGAGGACCCGAGAAAGGAGATGAGAACGAGGAATCTAAGAGCAGTATCACTCCGGCTGTGAAAGGGGGGGGGGGCGAGCGGAGAGAGGCGCTGAAAATCCGAACGTGCAGCTCTTTGAAGGCTGTCTTGTTGTTGCAAAATATTTTATTTCCGTGGATTCTGGAGGATCGGGTGGGAGGCGGGGAAGGGAAGGGCGATAGCATCTCTAGGGGAGAGGAGGTTGGACGAAATGGAGGACGATGGAGGGGGAAAAGGATGGGTTGGGGGAGGGGGGGGGGTATTCTTGCATATACGTAAGGACGGGTACGCCAAAATACTCGTGCATACGCTCACTCACTCGTTCATACATATATATACACACACACACACATACACTCACTCACACATAAACACACACACATAAACACACACACACACACACACACTCACTCACTCACTCACTCACACACACACACATACACACACACACACATACACACACACTCACTCACTCATTCACTCACTCACTCACTCACTCACTCACTTACTCACATACGCACACACACACACACACACACACACACACACACACACACACACACACACACACACACACACACACACACACAAACACACTCACTCACTCACTCACTCACTCACTCACACACACACACACTCACACACACAACATACACACATGAACACACACATAGATCGTTATACAATACAGATATAAATAAAAAGACATGAAGAAATATGGATATTAAATTTATACGTTTTAGAGTAAATAAAGTTGCAGACGTAAAAATAACTCCTAAATAAAAGTTTATGGATAGAGTCAGTGCTGTGAACAAAAAAAAATAAAATAAATAAAATAAAATAAAAAAATAAATAAAAATTAAATTTAAAAAATGTATAAATGAAAATAAATAAATAAATAAAACTGAAATGAATGAACTGCACAAAACAATGCTGGAGTTCTTGTCATTTTTGGTTCTAAAACTATTTCTAGACTTTTCTTTCTCACTTGAGGCTATAACGACAGAACTCTACAATATGTGTAAAGGATTTCAATTCCTGCAGAAGGGCCGGGTTGTATCACAGGAATATCACCGATTCCAATATCACCAAGATATAAAAGAAGTTAACAACGGTGGATCCATTAAAAAAAGGAAAAAAAGAAAAGAAAGATAAGATAAGAAAAAAAGAAAAGATAAGAAAAGGAGAAAAATAAAAAAGAAAAGAAAAGAAAAAAGAAAAGAAAAGAAAAAAGAAAAGAAAAGAAAAGAAAAAAAGAAAAGAAAAGAAAAGAAAAGAAAAGAAAAGAAAAGAAAAGAAAAGAAAAGAAAAGCAAACAAAAGAAAAGAAAAGAAAAGAAAAGAAAAGAAAAGAATTAAAAGTAAAAAGAAAAGAAAAAAAGAAAGAAAGAAAACATATATATCATAACAGTGATTTAATTGTTAAGCCCTTGATGAAGTGAGATTACGTTGGTACATGGAAGGGCGGGTGGCGTAATTTTACGTCTTAATTTCTTCTGCCTTGAGATTTATCCGTATAAGAGCGTCCATCCGGTGTTCCATACCAGCCGGTTAATGGTGAAAGACAACTGGCGATTAGCAGAGTTAATGGGGTATTATGTCCTTTACTTCTCACAGGATGGTGACGTCCATACTATGTCCAACTATTAAAGGAGAAAAAAAACATGAAAAAAAGAAAACGAAAAAACGAGGAAAAAATGTGATTGGCATTTTTCTTTCTTTCTTTCTTTCTTTAACCAAAAACATGAGTAAATATAAGTAATAAATGTCATCTGATCGGAATGATTAAGAGAAAAAAAATCAGATCACTCGAGAATGTGAGTGAGTTGCCAATTATTTAATTTTCTTTCGTAACAGAATGTGAGTTGCCAATTTTTTTTTTTTTTTTTCGTAAAGCAGGACACCCTATAAGCTAAGACCTCGTTTAGGGTAAAAGTCCAATTATCACCTTTAAGAAAGCTAAATAATCATAAAATCTACTTTCTTAAGTAAGATAGTCATGTGATAAGCCTCAGCGTTAGTGATTTCCAAGCTGATAGCAATGACAGATATATTAATTAGTATATTTAGAAATGCTCAAAATGCTGTCATTTTGTGATGGCTGGTAAATATAACTGTTCTGGTGAGAGTGTTGCTTATGAAAACTGATGGTGGTGGTGGTAGGAATGATGATTATGATGAAGATGATGATGATGATGATGATGATGATGATGATGATGATGATGATGATGATGAGGAGGAGGAGGAGGAGGAGGAGGAGGAGGAGGAGGAGGAGGATAATAATGAGGATGGTGATGATGATGATGATGATAATGATGATGTTGGCGATGGTGAAGCTGATAATGAGAAGGAGAGGGATTGTGAAGACGATCGTAATAATTAAAATACTGATAAGAAAGATTGTAATAAGGTTGATAGGAATGATGCAAATGGTGATAAAACAATTGTAATAATAAAAAAAAAATTATGATGATGGTAATGGTAATAACAATGTAATGGTATTAACGGGGCGATAAACCTTATTTTTGCTAATAATAATAGTGTTGAAGATGATAATGATAATGATAATATAATGATAATAATAATAATGATAATAATAATAATAATAATAATAATAATAATAATAAAATTAATAATAATAATAATAATAATAATAATGATAATAATGATAATGATAATAATAACAATAATGATAAAGATAATCATAATAATTACAATAATAATAAAGATAATAACAATGAAAAGAATTACACGCACGCTTTAAAACCGGCCAGAACGACCCACCGAGATGCATAATGCATCGTTCGCCTCTTCTCATTGCATCGCTCAGGATTTACAGCACAAACCATCATCGGGAAACTGTCTTTGGTGAAATATACAGCCAATAGCTTCGTCTATTGCCTGGTGGGGTTTTTGTTTTCTGTTTATTGTTTGTGTTATTGTCTGTGTTTATGCGGGTGTTTAGATTTTATCCTCAGAGGCTTGGGTGGGTGGGGGTGGGGGGTGGTGGGGGATGGAGGCTTGGGTGGTGGCGTGGGGTGGGTGGGTGGGGATGAGGGGGTGGGAGTTGGTGGGGGTAGGGGTAAACTTATCGTATGGTTGTATCTCTACATATATACATATATATATATATATATATATATATATATATATATATATATATATATATATATATATATATGTACATATATATACATATATATATATATATATATATATATATATATATATATATATATATATATAAATATATATGTATATATATATTTTATGTACATATATATATATATATAAATATATATATATATATATATATATATATATATATATATATATATATATATATATATATATATATATATATATATATGTATATATATATATATACATATATTTATATATATATATAAATATATATATATATATGTAAAGAGAGAGAGAGACAGACAGACAAAGAGACAGACAGAGAGACAAAGAGAGAGGGCGTGAGGGAGGTAGGGAGAGAAGGAAGAAAGGAGAGAAGGAGGGAATGAGGGAGAGAGAGAGGGAGAGAGAAAGTGATATATATATGTATATATATATATATATATATATATATATATATATATATATATATATATATATAGAGAGAGAGAGAGAGAGAGAGAGAGAGAGAGAGAGAGAGAGAGAGAGAGAGAGAGAGAGAGAGGGAGAGAGAAGAGAAAGAAAGAAAGAGAGAGAGACAGACAAACAGACAGAAAGAGAGAGAGCGGGAGAGAGAGAGAAACAGAGAAAGAGAGAGAGAAACAGAGAAAGGGAAGGAGGAAAGGAGAGAGAAAGGGAAGAAGGAAAGGAGAAAGAGAGAGAGAGAGAAAGAGAAAAAGAGAAGAAGGAAAGAAAAGAGAGAAAGAGAAGAAGGAAAGGACGACAGAGACAGAGAGGAAGACAAACACGTAAGGACGTTGCACTCTCCTCGATCTCCCCCCCCCCCTTTTTTTTCTTTCTTTTTGAAGAGGAAAACACGATCAAGAAGTCTCTTTCATCGATATGGATTTGCGAAGAGGATGACACGGGGAGCGAGTGGGAGAGACGTCAGCGTTAAGTGTAATTCAATTGAAAGAGGTGTATTGGCTGTATATTGGATATATAGTTTGTTGTTTGTGAGGAACTTTTTATTTTATTTTTATTCTTTTTATTTCGTTTTATTTATTCATTTATTTTTCTTGTTCTATTTTTTTTTTTTTTTTTTTGGGGGGGGGATCTTTAGATGTTATTTTGACGTTTTGTTTTCTTTATTATTATTTGCCTCATTGTTGCTACACTTACGGACCCTTGTACTTAAGCACACACACACACACACACACACACACACACACACACACATACACATACACACACACAAATACACACACACACACACACACACACACACACTGCAATCTAGTGCAGTTTATTAGAAACCCATTCATATACACAGACAAAATGACAAGAACAAAGATAACAGAATAATTACTGTTTCTTCAAGGCATAAAATTGTTTTGATGAAACACTAACACATTTTCCTCTAATTATTAAGATGTCGTCCTGGATGACACATACACACGTACAGAAATGATTATTCCGATAAATAGATAAACAAATAGATAATCTGGTTAAAAATGAAAATGTAAAACCATATAAATATGATATATATACACATGCATTTAAAAAACGCAATACACAAAATCCAGGAATCACACATAAACAAACAAAAACGCACACAAAAGCACACACACACAGGAATAAACACACATAAACACACAGACACAAACAAAATATCAACCACAACCTTCCTTTCTAACCCCTTCGTCGAGGAAATACCACCACACAAACACACATAAACCTAAAAACACACAAGCACACACAATAGCACACAGGCACACATATACACACAGGCGCAAACAAAACATCAACCACAACCCTTCCTTTCTAAACTTTCCGTCAAGGAAACACCACCACACAAACACACACATAAACCTACAAAGACACACAAA
>NC_091564.1:7267764-7270264 GCF_042767895.1 Penaeus vannamei | reverse complement strand
GAGAGAGAGAGAGAGAGAGAGAGAGAGAGAGAGAGAGAGAGAGAGGAGAGAGAGAGAGAGAGAGAGAGAGAGAGAGAGAGAGAGAGAGAGAGAGAGGAAGGGAAAGAGGAAGGGAGGGAGAGAGATAGATAGATATAGAGTGAGAAAGAGGGAGAAGGAGGAAGGGAGGGAGAGGGAGATAGATAGATAGATAAAGAGTGAGAAAGAGAGAGAGGGAGGAAGGGAGGGAGGGAGAGAGATAGATAGATAAAGAGTAAGAAAGAGAGAGAGAGAGGGGGGGGGGATAAAGAGCAAGGGAAAGAAAATTAGAACAAAGTAATGCAAAAGATGAGATTTTCACCACTGCAATGAAGAACAACTTAATGGCATGATGTGAAGAGGGGAAACATCTTCAACTTTAAGAAAGTCGGACATTTACATACAGTACAAGTTTACCATGTAATAGACAGTTTGCATACGATATAGGTTTACATATGTAGTGTGCATAATTCAGAAAGTTTTCATTTAACAGATGTTTACACGTAATACGAATTTACATATAACAGAAGTTAACTTGTAACAGAAGTTTACGTGTAACAAAAAAATTGTATATAACAATAGTCTACATAAACTCGAAGTTTAGACGTACTGTATAGTTTACAAATAATAAAAGTTTGCAGAGAAGAAAAAGAATACACATAATTAAATTTTACACCAAGTGGCAGCTTTTAAGAGTGATCACCTGCACAGTCAATAGGTAATAGTATGTTAATGGTTAACTTCGATCAAGAATTCATCATCGTGCCTAATTCTCTTAGGAGTGTCGGGACTCCTTGCTCTCTCTCTCTCTCTCTCTCTCTCTCTCTCTCTCTCTCTCTCTCTCTCTCTCTCTCTATATATATATATATATATATATATATATATATATATATAAATATAACTATATCTATATGTATATATATATATATATAATATATATATATATATATATATATATATATATATATATATATATATATATAAATATAACCAAATCTATATCTTTTTTTGTATATATATATATATATATATATATATATATATATATATATATATATATATATTTATATATATATATATATGTAAATATATTTTTTTTCTTTTCTTTTCTTTTTCTTTTTTTTTCTTTTTTCTTTTTTTTCGTTGCTGACCTTAAACATTTCATAATTAGCAGAATTCATATCTGCCTCAATCGAATAGCATATATATGTTCAGGTATGTTCAGGGTGTATCTGAATATCTTACGAATGTGGAGTGGATTGCGTGGCTGCGTATGACCTCGTTCAAAACAGTTCATTAAGAATCTCTAATGTTTAAATAAAAGTATGACGTTTAGATTATTTAGCATTGAAAGGTAGCGTCCGCACTCACGCACACACACAACACACACACATACACACACAAACACACATACACGCACACATATACACAACCACACACACACAACCACACAAACACACACACACAAACTCACACACACACACACACACACGCACGCACGCGCACGCACACACCCACATAATTAAAGTTATTGATTATTGTTCTATTTCTGAAAAAAATTAAACAGGAAAAAAAAACAAGCGGATGACTCTTGGAAAAGTGAACAGGAAAATTAATGTCCTGTAAACCTAATGGTTATTTCTTTATTTTTTTGTCCAAAAATGCTATTACAATTTCATATATGAATTATTAATTCTATGATACTAGTCAACATGGAATAGCTCTCCTTATTTTACTTATATTACTCGTATATCCCCCTCTTTATTCATTTATCTATATATTACCCCACCTCTCTCTGTCTCTCTTTCCCTCTCAGTCTCTCTCTCTCTCTCTATCTCTTTCTCTCTCTCTCTCTCTCTCTCTCTCACACACACACACACACACACAGACACACAAACACTTTCTCTCTATCTATCTATCTATTTATCTATCTATCTATTACTCTCTCTCTATCTCTCTCTATGTGTGTCTGTTATTATTATTGCAGTTGTTCTTAGCCTTTGCTGAATAAAAGAAGTGAAAAAGTGATTCTAGTAGAAGGAACTTCTTCGAATGCTCACTACCGAGTGTATTCGTAAGGAGAATAAAGAATATTGTGAATAATTAGGTTCTTATTATTTGGATTGGTTTAGTCTAGGGTCAGATCGAAACATAATTCAACCACATATATTTATCATAACCAAAAGTAAACATATTTCACCAAGACAATAAGTCACAATAAAAGAAAATTACTCAACTTTCCATTTTCTTTTTGGAAAACAGCTTCCATTTCAAAAATTCCTTTTCCGGGCACACACCAGACAGGCCAGGATTTTAGACGGATTAATAGGAAGGCGCCTGTCCTGTCCGGCCTTTGACAGAAGTCGGTCCCTATATATAAAGAAATCCCTTCCCAAAAAATAAATCGCTTATAGAAAAAAAATATACCGAAATTGAATAATTAAAGAAGTACGTCAATGCGTTAATATAAACCAAAAATCAA
>NC_091564.1:7255264-7257764 GCF_042767895.1 Penaeus vannamei | reverse complement strand
TTGTTCCCTCTCTCTCTCGCTTTCTTTTTCTCGCTCTTTCTCTCTCTCTCACTCTATTTTTTTCTCTCGTTATCTTTGTCTTTCTCTCTCTGTCTCTCTTTCTGTCTGTCTCTCACTCTCCCCCCCCCCCTCTCTCTCTCTCTCTCTCTGATTTTCTCTCTCTCTTTCTGATTTTCTCTCTCTCTCGCTCTGATTTTCTCTCTCTCTGATTTTCTCTCTCTCTCTCCCTCTCTCTCTCTCTCTCTCTCTCCTTCTCTCTCTCTCTGTCTCTCTCTGTCTCTCTCTCTCTCTCTCTCTCTGTCTCTCTTCTCTCTCTCTCTCTCTCTCTCTCTCTCTCTCTCTCTCTCTCTCTCTCTCTCTCTCTCTCTCTCTCTCTCTCTCTCTCTCTCTCTCTCTCTCTCTCATTTTCTCTCTCTCTCTCTCTCATTTTCTCTCTCTCTCTCTTTATCTCTATCTCTCTTTCTCTCTCTCTCTTTATCTCTATCTCTCTCTCTCTCTTTATCTCTATCTCTCTCTCTCTTTCTCTCTCTCTCTCTCTCTCTCTCTCTCTCTCTTTCTCTCTCTCTCTCTCTCTCTCTCTCTCTCTCTCTCTCTCTCTCTCTCTCTCTCTCTCTCTCTCTCTCTCTCTCTCTCTCTCTCCTTCGGTATCATCATTCGTTGCCTATTCCTTTTAGCAATGTTCTTAAAGGGAATACCCTTCCTGTCATTCTGACCAAAGAACCAGACTCATGTTGGTTTTATATATGTTTCTATGTCTTTATTCATTCCTTTGTTTATTCTTGTTTATGGCTTTCTTCTATTCTGTCGAAGGAAGACGTCATTTGTTTGTTTTTATTTTTTTGTTTATTTTGTTCAATCGAAGGAATCCGTCCATTATTTGTTTATTTTCTTTTACCTGTTTATTCTATTCCATCGAAGGAAGAAGTCAATTCTTTGTCTATTTTCTTTTACCTGTTTATTCTATTCCATCGAAGGAAGACGTCAATTATTTGTTTATTTTCTTTTATCTGTTTATTCTTATCCATCGAAGGAAGACATCAGCTGCGCAAAATTCAGGCTGAAATATACCCTTCTTAAACCCCGCACTTACGCCCAGGAAAGGAACACGTGAATTATTCCCCGGGACAATAAATGATGATAAAAAGCCGAGGATGAGTCAAAACGAGACAGGCGCGATTTGTTTTTATTTATTTGCTTATTTTCTTCCGCCGAGGGAAGATATCAATTCTTTGTTTATTTTCTTTTATCTGTTTATTCTATTCCATCGAAGGAAGCCGTCCTTTATTTGTTTATTTTCATTTATCTGTTTATTCTATTCCATCGAAGGAAGACATCAGCTGTGCAAAGTTCAGGCCTGAAATATACCCTTCTTAAACCCCGCACTTACGCCCAGGAAAGGAACACGCGAATTATTCCCCGGGACAATAAATAATGATAAAAAGCCGAGGATGAGTCAAAACGAGACAGGCGCGATTTGTTTTTATTTATTTGCTTATTTTCTTCCGCCGAGGGAAGATATCAATTCTTTGTTTATTTTCTTTTACCTGTTTATTCTATTCCATCAAAGGAAGCCGTCAATTCTTTGTCTATTTTCATTTATCTGTTTATTCTATCCCATCGAAGGAAGACATCAGCTGTGCAAAATTCAGGCTGAAATATACCCTTCTTAAACCCCGCACTTACGCCC
The DNA here is from genome assembly GCF_042767895.1 of Penaeus vannamei. NCBI lineage: Eukaryota > Metazoa > Arthropoda > Malacostraca > Decapoda > Penaeidae > Penaeus > Penaeus vannamei. The sequence continues at coordinate 7,256,077 of NC_091564.1, read as the reverse complement.
AGGAAAGGAACACGTGAATTATTCCCCGGGACAATAAATGATGATAAAAAGCCGAGGATGAGTCAAAACGAGACAGGCGCGATGAGCTCACAAAGAGAGAGAGGAGAGGAACGTTTTCTTCTTCTGTCAAGAGGCTCGAGAGAGGAAGATGAATTATAAAAGCTGCAGGAGAGGTGAAGTATGGTTCGCTTCAGCTGCTCGTGCGGTGATGAGGGGGTGAAATGGCGTTGATTTTGGTCTGTCTTGCGCTTTCTCTGGTCTCCTTTCTCCTGTCTTATCTTCTTCTCTCTATCTTCTTTATATCTGTCTTTTCTCACTCTCTCTCTCTCATCTTTTTTCTCCCTCCTCCTCTCTCTCTCTTTCCTCTCGAGAGAGAGAGACAAAGAGACAGACAGACAGAGATAGAAAGACAAACAGAGACAGAGAAGAACCCCCCCCCCCCTCCACACACACACACACACACACGCGACACGCAAACACAGAAACAAAGCGAGCGAAAAGAATAAAATAAAATACAAAACACCCCTTTTCAAGACGACACACGACGGAAGAATAGAACCAACACTCCCTTCCCACGCGTTCGGCAGTCGCGGTGTCAGAGGACAAACATTTGTGTCAGATCCCAATGGGCCGAGGGTGTCATTTGACAAGATTTGAGAGGCACAAACATGACTAGTCCAAACAGGCAAGAAGCAGAAGGCAGAAGAATGGAGGAAGAAAAAGAGGAACAAAAGGACGGAAGGGGGAGATGGTAAGAGAGAGAGAGAGAGGAAGTGGAGAGGAGGAGAAGGATTAAAAGACGGCGAAGGGGAG
>NC_091564.1:7247764-7250264 GCF_042767895.1 Penaeus vannamei | reverse complement strand
TATCTTTTGAGCAAGTATTTGTAGTATACATTTATACATTTATGTTTTTTTTTTTGTATGAATAAAAACAATCAGAATTCTTAAGAAAGAAACGAAACAAAGAAACAAAGAAAATAGAAGAAAACGCTGGCTCCACAAAAAAGAAAAAAAATATTGAACTGAATTCAACGATAAATGGATATATTGGTAACCTGTCGCTCAGACATGTTTTAAACAAGAATATGTGAGAAATCGCGAGAAGCAGATTTATCATCCGACACATATCATCCCTGGGTCGAGAAAACATTATATTTTTTCACATAATTTCTTATATCATGATTCTTAATTTCATAATATATTTCATGATACTATATTCTCCCTAAATCGAGGAAACATTTCCTTCCCATTTGACACATTTTCGCATATAACCCCTCTTTTATTCTAATTTCTCCCTCTCTCTATTTCCCCGCGCATCCTTCCCATTTTACACATTTTCGCATATTCCTTCTTTATTCTAATTTCTCCCTCCCTCTATTGCCCCACGTATCCTTCCCATTTTACACATTTTCGCATATTACCCCTTTTTATTCTAATTACTCCCCTCCCTCCCTCCCCGCGCATCGAAACTCTTCCACACCTTCTCTCTCTCCTACTGCCTAATAATCTAATTAATATTAGGGGAAACTTTAGCACGAGGTGATAAAAAACACGCTCCTCTGTCTTTTACGTCCCGAGATAGGGGAGTTGGGCCGATAAGGTCAGAGATAACAAAAAGGTACATTTCTTAAAGTGGGAGAGAGAGGTGCTGGGGGATAGGTAGAGAGAGAGAGAGCGCGATATAAAGAGATGGGAGGTTGGATTGGATGAATAGATGGGTGGATAGATAGATAGAGGTAGATAGGGGCAGTAGGGAGACAAGAAAGGGAGGGAAGGAGAGAGAGAGAGAGACAGAGAGAGAGAGAGAGAGAGAGAGAGAGAGAGAGAGAGAGAGAGAGAGAGAGAGAGAGAGAGAGAGAGAGAGAGACAGCAATATAAAGATGGGAGGTTGGAATGGATGAATAAATGGGTAGATGGATAGATAGATCGAGATAGATAGGGGGCAGTGGGGAGACAAGAAAGGGAAGAGTCGACCAGAGAGAGAGAGAGAGAGAGAGAGAGAGAGAGAGAGAGAGAGAGAGAGAGAGAGAGATGAGAGAGAGAGAGAGAGAGAGAGAGAGAGAGAGAGAGAGAGAGAGAGAGTAGAGAGAGAGAGAGAGAGAGTGTGTGAGATGAGAAACAGAGAGAGAGAGTGAGTGAGTGAGAGAGAGATGAGAGAGAGAGATGAGAGAGAGAGAGAGAGAGAGAGAGAGGAGAGAGAGAGAGAGAGAGAAACAGATAGATAGATAGAGATAGATAGTTAGAGAGAGAGAAAGAGAGAATGGGAGAGAGAAAAAGGGAGAGGAGAAAAAAAGCGAATGTAAAAGCCCCACCCCCCTAAAAAAAAAAAAAAAAAAAAAAAAAAAAAAACGAAGTAAAGAAAAAAAAGACAAAGAAAAGAAGAAGGAAGCAAAGGCCTGAAAAAGAGCGAACGAAGTGAAGACGAAGAGACAGAAAATAAAATTCAGTCAGCAAGAAGTTAACCGGAAATCAAGGAAAGTTTAGCATAGAACTCAAGCGAGGACAGAGAGAATAAACAAAATAATAATAAATAAACAAAATAAAATAAAAAAGAAGAAAGGAAAAAGAAAAAATAGAAAAGTTGAATTGAAAAATAATCACAACAAATAAATAAATAGATGTCTAGAGAGATTGATCGGTTATTAAAAATTAATTAGCGTCAACAGCTAAGATCATTAGCGTCGAATACCCGATTTAATTAAAATGTCCAAAAATCTTAAATATTTAAAAATCAATCACTAAATTGTCTCTTATAGAAAAACAACAACAATGCGCTTATAACAGTGAAAAAAAATCAAACAGAAACGATAAAAAAAATCTAATGGAAAAAAGAAAAATCAGGAAAGTAAAATATAACCAAACACATACTTCATAAAGGAATCACATACAGATTAAACATATCAGCTCACATATTATATCAGCAACATTATCCAAACCATATGATTGTTAAAAGGAAAATTACTTTGAAAAAAAGTAACGATATTAATAACAATAATTATAATAATAAAATAATAATAATAATAATAATAATAATAATAATAATAGTACTACTACTACTACTATTACTACTACTACTACTACTACTACTACTACTACTACTACTACTAATAATAATAATAATAATAATAATAATAATAATAATAATAATAATGAAATATTAATAATAATAATAATAATAATAATAATAATAATAATAAAATAATAATAATAATAATGATAATAATAATAATAATAATAATAATAATAATAATAATAATAATAATAATAATAACAATAAAATAATAATAATAATAAAAGATAATAAGATAATAATAACAACAACAACAATAATAAACATTATAAAGATAAACAAAAATATCCATCC
>NC_091564.1:7240264-7242764 GCF_042767895.1 Penaeus vannamei | reverse complement strand
GGAATGTATATATATATATATATATAGAGAGAGAGAGAGAGAGAGAGAGAGAGAGAGAGAGAGAGAGAGAGAGAGAGAGAGAGACAGAGAGAGAGAGAGAGAGAGAGAGAGAGAGAGACAGAGACAGAGAGACAGAGACAGAGACAGAGAGACAGAGAGAGAGAGAGAGACAGAGACAGAGACAGAGAGACAGAGAGAGAGAGAGAGAGAGAGAGAGAGACATGCATGTGGTCTTTTGCATGAAGGTATGTGACATACAAACATACAGCATGCACCCATAAATATTTTCGATCAATGTTCCCTCCTGTGACTGTCAGCTGGGTAATCAATCACGTAGAGGCTATCTGGGTGATTTCATGAATGGGAGATGGATATGTATTATGATAGTAATTATTATCATTGTTGTTCCAATTTTCATGGTTATCATTATTCATGTTATCATTGTTATTACTGATATTATAATCAATTACTTCTGCTACTACGACTACGACTTCTACTACTACTAGTACTACTACAACAACTACTACTGCTGCTACTATTACTACTACTGCTGCTACTATTACTACTACTGCTCTTTATACTGCTACTGTTGTTACCATAATTATTATCAATAACATCTAGTTGATTGCAATATCGGATAAATTGCTGCATTTGTAGGGATATTAGGCATGTCTGGGATAAAAGTGAAAGCATTATATTACTTTAAACCGATAGTTATATATAAAAAAGTAGATAGTGCTTGAAATATTTTTCATCTATTTTTTACGATTTTTTTGTTATCATTATTATTTTTTTTTTCTCTCTGTGTTTTTAGTAAAAACTAATATGTCTTGTATTTGTTATAAATGTTTTACTGAAATGTTACAGTAGAAAGTGCAGGATGCAAGTATTGGAAAAAGACACACAATATTATTAATTTCTACAAAATATAAATAGAACAGAGATATCAAACGGAAATTACTGAAATGAAAGGAAGGAAAGGACACAGAGAGGAAGAGACTGTGACAAATAGTGAAGACGGATGGAAAGATAAGAGAGAGAGAGAGAAAGGGGAAAGAGGGAGAGAGAGAGAGAGAGAAAGAGAGAGAGAGAGAGAAAGGGGAAAAGAGGGAGAGAGAGAGAGAAAGGGGAAAAGAGGGAGAGAGAGAGAAAGGGGAAAAGAGGGAGAGAGAGAGAGAAAGGGGAAAGAGGGAGAAAGACACAAAGAGAGAGAGGGAGAGGCACAGAGAAAGGGGTTAGAAGTAGAGAAAGAAAGTGGGGAAAGGAGATAAAAAAGATGAAGGAAGAAAAGGAAAAAGAAAGAAAGAACATCATCGATATTGATTTAAGAAAGAAAGAAAAAATCCCACAGTTTGAAAATGAAAATAAAGATGCATCTAAGTAGAAACTCATCAATTATTATATTTCGTATATGATAAACATTTTCATTTTAATCCTATTGCAAAAATACTATAAATCAAAATACCAGATCCCAAACATACGCGCTCTCTGAATCAGCTGGGGTAAGATATATAATGGAAAAATATTTAAACATTTGCGTGCTGCCTCTTTCATAAACTGCCTCTGGACACTGGGAATTCAGTTTATTGCCTATGGATAACACATGATTGCTCACTGAATTTTACGTCTGATGAACAGGAGAACAATTCACTTCACAAATACTTTTGTTTGTTAGTTAGAATGCCTGAAACACCAGGAAGTAAATACTTTGCAGTTTATTACATTTTGAATTGACTTCCAGTGCTTATATATATATATATATATATATATATATATATATATATATATATATATATATATATATATATATATATATATATATATATATATATTCACTATCTTATAACTTTACCTTTACATTCCCAATATTTTTATCCTAAAAACTGCTATTATTGGTGTTTCCATGTTTTCTTTTTTTATCATTCCCATTATTCCTACATTATTCCCATTCCAGTCATGACCCCCAGTAACGCGGATGAATTACCGGCCTTGTCATAGAGGATGCATCAAAGGAGATAGAAATCGATTAATATTCATCCTCATTATCATACTCATTATCATTATTAAATTCCTTGTTCGCACTGGAATCATTCGTGTCGTTCTTGCAATAATTGGGTCTGTGTTGCTTGTTTTTGTTTTTTTGCTTTGAATGTGTTTTTGTTTTGTTGTCGGTGTTTTTATCGTTGTGGGATTTTGTTGTTCATTGGGTTTATTCATTTCACTATGTTAGTGTTATTGGATTTTGCAGTGTTTTTGTTATTCAAGTCGTTGTTTTTGTTATTCTAGTGTTTTTGTTGTTGTTGTTGTTATTCAAGTCGTTGTTTTTGTTATTCTGGTTTTTATTTTGTTATTTGTCGCCATTTTTGATATTCTTTTTTTTTTTTTTTTTTTTTTTTGGTTATTCAAGTAGTTGATTTGTTATTCTAATGTTTTTTTGGGGGGGTTATTCAAGTCGTTATTTTTGTTATTCTTGTTTTTTTTGTTATTCAAGTCGTTGTTT
>NC_091564.1:7222764-7227764 GCF_042767895.1 Penaeus vannamei | reverse complement strand
TCTGCCACGCCCCTCCTCGCCTCGTCTGCCACGCCCCTCCTTGCCTCACGCCCCTCCCCTCCTCGCCTCACGCCCCTCCCCTCCTCGTCTGTTACGCCCCTACCCTCCTCGTCTTCATCCCCTCATGCCCCTTCCCCCCTCAACCACGTCTACCACGCCCCTTCTCGCCTCACGCCCCTCCCCTCCTCGTCTGCCACGCCCCTCCCGTCCTCGCCTTACGCCCCTCCCCTCCTCGTCTGCCACGCCCCTCCTCACCTCACGCCCCTCCCCTCCTCGTCTGCCACGCCCCTCCTCGCCTCGCCTCACGCCCCTCCCCTCCTCGTCTGCCACGCCCCTCCTCGCCTCGCACTTGCCTCGAATTCAGCGCCGCACTAATGAACTGCTCTCGGCAACGCCATCGGCTCCTCTCGTTAAAGGCGTAAAGGGGAAGGGAGGGGAAGGGAAGGGAGGGGAAGGGAGGGGAGGGGAAGAGGGAGGGGAGGGAGGGGCGAAGGGGGGAAGGGGGGAAGAGAGGAGGGGGGGTGAAGGGTGGGATGGAGGGGGGAAGCGGGGAAGAGCGAAGGGGGGAAGGGGGGAGGGATTATATATTCATATATATATATATATATATATATATATATATATATATATATATATTCATATATATATATATATATATATATATATATATATGTACGTATATATATATGCACACACACACACACACACACACACATATATGTATGTATATATGTATACAGTATATACATGTATATATGTGTATATCTATACATATATTTATATATATATATATATATATATATATATATATATATATATATATATATATATATATATATATATATATATATATATATATATATATATCCCTCTCTCTCCCTTCCTCTTCCTCCCTCCTTTCCTCCCTCATTTCCCTCCTCTCTCTCTCTCTCTCTCTCTCTCTCTCTCTCTCTCTCTCTCTCTCTCTCTCTCTCTCTCTCTCTCTCTCTCTCTCTCTCTCTCTCTCTCTCTCTCCTAGCCCCCCCCCCCCTCCCCTCTTTCCTTTCTCATATATATTCTATACAAATAACAACTGTTTCCTTAATGGGAGAAATAGCCGTGGTTGGAAAGTTATAATGGTCAGTTTGTCCCACATCTGGTAACAGATTGTTATCTAACTTGCAGTATTATGTATATGTGCACACACACACACACTCACACACACACACACACACACACACACACACACACACACACACACACACACACACACACACACACACACACACACACACACACACATATACATACATAGTTTTATTGTGAATGTGTGTGTGTGTATGTGTGTGGAGAAGGTCACGTCATTACCTTTTTCAATACCTAACTAGCATATCTCATTTGCTACTATTAATTTGCTATTCAAATGTAATCACCAGTTTAAGTAGATTTCCTCAACCCCCCACCCCCCGCCCCCCAAAAAAAAATCATCCTCTTTTTTCTCTCTTACTTTTAAACAAATCTGAAATCTATATACCGAACAGAGTTCCATAATGATTACTATAATCTGATTGGTTCTCCTTTTTCCTCTCTTATGCTTATGTAATTAAAAAAACAGATTCGAGTCCAATATAATTAACTTTGGTTAATCTTTTTCTCTCTCTTCCTTTTCCTTTTTATTGGTCTTCTCTTTCAAGCTTTATTGGAATGTGTTACCGGATTGGCTTTTGTCACAAAATGGGGAAATATACGGGTGAAATGATTTGCAAATAGATATTTACCAGGCCAGCTATTTCAGTGATTCGGGTTAAAGATTTGACTTCATGTGATTTATGTCTGCCGCAGTGTTTAAGCCTGTTTTGCCTCATATACTTCCACCTAAGCTTGTTTGATGTCCCTTCTAACTTTTTTTTATGTCTCTTCCCTCACGCTTTTCTCATGCTTTTCTCGTCTCTCTCTCTCTTTCTTTCTTTCTCTCTCTCTCTTTATCTCTCTTTCTCTCTCTCTCTCTGTCTCTCTTTCTTTTCTTTTTTTCTTTCTTTCTATCTATCTTTCTTTCTTTCTGTCTTTCTTTCTCTCTCTCTCTCTCTCTCTCTCTCTCTCTCTCTCTCCCTCTCTCTATCTCTGTCTGTCTCCCTCTCTCTCTCTCTGTCTGTATCTCTCTCTCTTCCCCCCCCCCCCTCTCTCTCTCTGTTGCAGGAATTGATGCTCCTTTAGCGTCTACTCAAGTGTTTATTGCTGATAAATCTTTAAACTTTGTTTGATTTAATCCACCTTTTTTACCCAAGTTTCAAGGTTCAGCTCAAATAAAGTACGACAAATTTTGTTTTTTCATGAGCTAATTATTTACGAGGGTGTAACTGTTCTTTTTATTTCTCTCCTTTCTTTTGTTATCTGTCTATCTGCGATATTTTTCCTCTGTTTCATCCTTCTGTTTTGATATACTTAGCTAACCGGTATATCTCTTCAGAAAATGGCCCTTTATATCAAATATTCAATAGGATTCGTCGAAGTTTTCTCTTTATCACGCCTATTTTTTATTACATGGCTTTTCTATTATTTTCAAATCTATTGTATCGTTGTATAATACATCAGCTGTTCGGTCTCATCTCTATACAGTACACGTATAGGAGACTAAAATCTCGTATTATATCAAGGCAATTAATTAGTCTCTCTGTCAACAATCTCAAAACCTACCTCGTCTAAAAAAGAAAAATAAATAAATAAATAAATACACAAATTAATTAATTAATTAATTAATTAATTAATAAAAAATAGAATAAATAAATAAATAGATAAAATAAAATAAGATAAAATAAAATAAAATAATATGATATAAAATAAAATAAGATAATGAAAAAAATAAAAAAATAAATAAAATAAAAAACTAAACTAAACTAAACTAAAATAAAATAAAACAAAAACTGCACATTTCTGCACCATCTCCCAGGATTAAAAATCCCACAGCTGACAAATCCTTCCCCAAAGGAGTTTTCTAACTGCCCTAAACTTCTTACTGTCTTTATGGCAAATGTGTCGCGGAATTTTTCTCGTCGCTGTCTTGAATTCGCGGTAACTTTTGTGACACTGTCCTTCACTTAGCGAAATGCGAAATTCACGAGATATGCGGAGCGATTCGGGGCAAGAACGTGCGGCGTGACTGGGAGCTTTGGCCATCAGGGATATTTATAATGGAGAGGAATAAAAGAGTTGATTTTTGTTTGAAGGATGGATGGATGGATTGATTGATTGATAGATTGATAGGCCGATTGACTGATAGATAAATAGGTAGACAAGTAGGATGATAAATGAGTTGACGTGAGAGATATATAGATAAAGAGAATTAGATAAAATAAACTAAAAAATGATAGGTAGAGAAAACTGCAAAGATGAGGATACAATATTAGAACTAAAATAGGAATAATCAGAAAAAAAAAATAAATGTCTTAAGAAAATGAAGGAACAATAAATCAAATAAAAGCTATAATGGTAATAGGTAGATGAAAAAATATATATATCCCGGTCCTGGACGATTACGTAATATTATAGAAAGGCTTAGAAAATAGGCCTAACAGGGAGTACGTTTCCCAGCCTCATTATCCCCATTATGGATGTCATTATGTTCTCTTTAATCTTCATTATCATCATTTTCATCTTCATCTTTATTACCCTTATTTCTCCTCTTTTTTGTTTTATGTCTAGCGTCGTGGTTATCGTTCTTGTGTAATCTTTGCTTCGTTTTAGTGTTCTTTGTCTCGGTCTCTCGCTTTCTCTCTTTCTTCCTGTGTTTGTCTGTTCCTGTCTGCCTGTTCCTGTCTGCTTGTCTACCTATCTGGTTGTCTGTCTGTCTTTCTCTAAATGTCTGTCTGTCCGTCTATTTGTCTCTGTCTAACTGTCTGTCTGTATATTATCTCTTTCTCTCTCTCTCTCTCTCTGTCTCTCTCTCTCTCTCTCTCTCTCTCTCTCTCTCTCTCTCTCTCTCTCTCTCTCTCTCTAATCCTTTATTCGCCACATGGCTAACTGCAAAGGTTATGTGACCACATCAAGCTCTTGCTATGTGGCGAATGATATGATATCATTTGAGATAAAATGATCTTGTATTCATATAAGTATCACTACTGTTATTGTCATTATCACAAGTCGTTCTTATCAAAACTATTCTAACTTTATTGTCTTTATCACCAACATTATCGTTATCATCATCACTATCATGATCATTATCGCTATTATCATCACCATCATTATATTCCTCTTCACCTTAATCATCATCATCACTATTACTATTATCACCACCCCACCTTCATCACCATCATCATTAGTATCATCATTCTAATCCCCATTACAAAATAAACTAATTAAGAATATATATATCTATCTAGCTGCTGCATGCAAATGTCTGTGTTTACAACCTGTCATGGTCCAATTTGAAGTGCAAACACAGAGCCAACAAGAGAAAAAGCAAACAAAAACACGTGGGGTAACAGGAGAGAGTAAATAAAACAAGACAAATAAAAAAAAAACGTAATGATCAGACACACAAATATATGTCAAAAATCTAATTATAAGATAAAGAAGGTCAGAAATTAGAAGAATTCGTGAAAAAAGGAACTGTAGATAAACGAATATAAAAGAAATTATAATAGTAAAGAAAAAGTAATGGTAGTTATGATAATAACAATGACAATAATGATGATGATAATGACAATTATGATTAGGATAATGATAATAGTAATGATACTAATAATAATGATGATAATAGTAATAATAATGATAATGATAATAATAGAAATAATAATGATAATGATAATAATAGTAATAATAATAATAGTGATGATAATAATAATAAAGATGATAATAATGATAACGATAATAATAACAACAACAACAATAATTTGATAATAACAACACTAATGGTAATAATGATAAAGGTAAAAATCATTATAGAGATAGTAATTATTATAGTAATGCTATTACTACTACCACAACTACTAATTATAATAATGATAATGAAAATAATAATAATG
>NC_091564.1:7190264-7192764 GCF_042767895.1 Penaeus vannamei | reverse complement strand
GGTGCACCATGTGTATAAGGATAAATGCACATACATACACATATGAATACACACACACACACACACACACAAATATGCACACGCAGACATACACAAAAACACACACACATATATAAAAACACACACGCTTAGACACACACACACACACACACACACACACACACACACACACACACACACACACACACAGAGAAACACAAAGAGAGAGAGAGAGAGAGGAGGGAATAAGTGAGGGAGTGAGAGAGAGTGAAAGAAAGGAAGAATCATTATGGCATGAAATAGCTTTCGTAAAACCAAAATCTTTTCCCCATCTCATGCAAAAAAAAAAAAAAAAAAAATGATGATGATAATATTGATAATGATAATAACAATAACAACAACAACTATAGTAATAATAGTAAGGGTATTAATATTAAAGGTAACAATAATAATCATGATGATAATGATAATGATAGTTGTGGCGATGAAAGTAATAATAACAATAAAAATAATGATGGTCATGATAATGATAATGATGATAGTAAGAAAACGATAGTAAGAATAATAATGATCATGATAATAATTATAATAAAAATACAATAATAATGATAATAAACGAACAAGAACAAAACCAATAAATAAAAAATAAATGTAATATAATATAAATAAACGAATAAGAACAAAACCAATAAATAAAACAAAATAAACGAATAAAAATAAAAAAAATCGAGCGATCAGCCTCTCTCCTTCCTTCCTCAATTCCTCCATTCCACTTCACGCGTCGTCGTCGAGGCGGACGAAGACGGAGCGAAACCTGGGCCGGCGCGCACATGATGAATATCCCCTTCTGCTGCTGGGACGCGGAGGCAGCGGAGGTAGGCCTACGAACGCGGGGGGGGGCTTTTTTTTTTTTTTTGAGAGAGAGGTCTTTTCATAAGGAGGTAGACGGGGGGGAGGGGGGGGGAGGAGGGGGAGGTTCTTTTTATGTGTATATATATGTATATATATATATATATATATATATATATATATATATATATATATATATATATATATATATATATATATATATATATATATTTTTTTTTTTTTTTTTTTTTTTTTTTTTTTTTTTTTTTTTTTTTTTTTCTTTTTCTGTGTGTATATGAATCTGTCTATCTGTTACTCTCTGTCCGTCTCTCTCGTTCTCGTTCTATCTCTTTCTATCTCTCTCCCTCTATCTATCTCACTATCTCTTTCTCACTCCTTCTCCTTCACACCTTCATTCCCTCTCCCCTCTCCTCTCTTCCCTCTCTCCCTCCCATCCTCCCACCTCCTTCCTTCCCACTTCCCTCTCCCTCCTCCTCTTTCACTCCACCTTCCCACCCTCCCTTCCTAAAGACCATAACCCACAAAAAAAAAGAAAAAAAAATGCATCCACACTAAGAAAAAAAAATACATATATATAAAAAGTTAAAAGAAAACGCAACCACACTAATTCCGAGGGGGGAACTATTTATTTTCTTTCCGCATTGTCGAAAAACCGTCCGATTATTCAAGCTGGTTGAACAAATAACACATATTACGCATTCGGCAGACAGGTCGATTTCGCTGCCATTGTTCTCCCGCTGAAAGATAAACAGCGGCTCTGAATTTGAAACAACAGATGAGCGAGGGGAGAGGGGGTGAGGGGAGTGGGGAGAGGAGAGAGGGAGTGGGGAAGGGAGGGGAGAGGGGAAGGTGAGGGAGAGAGGAGAGAGGGGAGAGGAGGAGAGGGTAGTGAAGAGAGAGGGGAAGGAGTGGGAAGAGGTGTGGGGGGAGCGAATGAGGGGAGAGGAGAGGAAGGAGAGAGGGAGTGAGGGAGTGGGGAAGTGAGGTGGAAGGACAGGGGGAGTGAGGGGAGAGGGGAAGTGAGCGGAAAGGAGTGGAGGAGTGAGGGGGGAGGGAAGAGGGGCGTGGGGAGTGTGGGGGAGGGAGTGGGTAGGGTATTGGGTTAGAAGGGAAGAATGGGGAGAGGAGGAGAGGGGGTTGTGGAAGGTTAGAGGGGAAAGGGGAGAGGAGAGCAAGGGGGAGTGTGAGAGAGGGGGAGGAAAGGAGAGGGAGTGGGAAGTGATGGGGAGGGCTTAGAGGGGAAAGAGAAGGAGAGTGAAGGGAGAGGGGTTGGAGTGAAGGAAGGGAGTGGGGAAGAGGAGGGAGGGAGAGGGAGCGAGGGGAGAGGGGTTGGAGTGGGAAGAGTGTTGGGTCAGAAGGCGAGAGTGGGGTTAGGGGAGTGGGGAGAAAGGGAATGGAGTGGAGTTAGAGTAGAAGGGGAAGGGGAAGGAGTGGAATCAGAGGGGAGGGAGTGGGATCACAGCAGAGACAGAGAAGAAGGGGATTGGGGTTAGAGAGAAGGGAGAGGGAAAAGGAAATATGATTAAAGGGGTAAGGAGAGAGAGGAGGAGTAAGAGGTTAGAGATAAAGGAAAAGGAGATGGAACAGGCAAAGAGGAAAGAGAGGGAAGGAGAACAGCGAGGAAATGGAGTGGGATTAGACCGGAAAGAAG
>NC_091564.1:7160264-7172764 GCF_042767895.1 Penaeus vannamei | reverse complement strand
GAGGAAGAGGGAAAGGGAGGGAGGAAGAGAGGAGAGAGAGGGGGAATGGATAGAGAGGAAAGAGATAAGTGAAGGAGGGAGGAAGAGAGGAGAGAGAAAGGAAGGGGAGGGAGGGAGAGAGGAAAGACGGAGAGGGAAGGGAGGGAGGAAGAGAGAGGGGAAGAGAGGGAGAGAGAGGGAAGGGAGGGAGGGAAGAGGGAAGGGAGGGAGGAAGAGAGGGAGAGAGAGGGGGAAGGGAGGGAGGAAGAGAGGAAGAGAGAGGGGAAGGGAGGGACGAAGAGAGGGGAAGGGAGGGAGGAAGAGAGGGAGAGAGAGAGGAAGGAGGGAGGAAGAGAGGTTGAGAGGGGAAGGGAGGGAGGAAGAGAGGAAGAGAGAGGGAAGAGAGGGAGAGAGAGGGGGAAGGGAGGGAGGAAGAGAGGAAGGGAGGGAGGAAGAGAGGGAGATAGAGAGGGGAAGGGGGAGGGAGAGAGAGGGGAAAGGAGGGAGGAAGAGAGGAGAGAGAGGGGAAGGGAGGGAGGAAGAGAGGGGAAGGGAGGGAGGAAGAGAGGGGAAGGGAGGGAGGAAGAGATGGAGAGAGAGGGGAAAGGAGAGAGAGGGGAAGGGAGGGAGGAAGAGATGGAGAGAGAGGGGAAAGGAGGGAGGAAGAGAGAGGGGAAGAGAGGGAGAGAGAGGGGAAGGGAGGGAGGAAGAGAGGGAAGGGAGGGAGGAAGAGAGGAGATAGGGGGAAGGGAGGGAGGAAGAGAGGGGAAGGAGGAGGAAGAGAGGAAGAGAGAGGGGAAGGGAGGGAGGAATGGAGGGTGAGAGGGAGGGAGGAAGGGAGAGGGGAAGGGAGGGAGGAAGAGATGGAGAGAGAGGGTAAGGGAGGGAGGAGGAGAGGGAGAGAGGGGAAGGGAGGGAGGTAGAAGAGAGAGAGGGAGAGAGGGGAAGGGAGGGAGGTAGAAGAGAGAGAGGGAGAGAGCGGAAGGGAGGGAGGTAGAAGAGAGAGAGGGGAAGGGAGGGAGGTAGAAGAGAGAGAGGGAGAGGGAGAGAGGAAGAGAGAGGGGAAGGGAGGGAGGAAGAGAGGAAGAGAGTGGGGGAAGGAGGGAGGAAGAGATGGAGAGAGAGGGGAAGGGAGGGAGGAAGAGAGGGGAGGGGGAGGAGGAAGAGACGGAGAGAGGGGGAAGGGAGGAGGAAGAGAGGGAGAGAGAGGGGAAGGGAGGGAGGAAGAGAGGGAGAGAGAGGGGAAGGGAAGGAGGAAGAGAAAGAGAGAGAGGGGAAGGGAGGGAGGAAGAGAGGGAGAGTGGATGGAATGAGGGAGGAAGGAAGGGAGGGAGGGAAAGAGAGAGAGGTGGAGGGATAGAGAGAGGAAAGAAAGAGATAGAAGTGAGAGAGAGAAAGAGGGAGGAGAGGTAGAGAAAGAGAGAGAGAGAAAAGGGAAAGGGAGAGAAAGGGCGGAGGGAAGGAACGAGAGAGGGAGGGAGGGAGGGAGAGAAAGACAGACAGAGCGAGCCAGCGAGAGAGAAAGAAAGAGAGAGAGAGAGACAGAGAGAGACAGACAGACTGAGAGAGAGAGAGAAAGAGAGAAAGAGAGAGAGAGAGAGAGAGAGAGAGAGAGAGAGAGAGAGAGAGAGAGAGAGAGAGAGAGAGAGAGAGAGAGAGAGAGAGAGAAAGAAAATAAGAAAGAGAGAGAGAGAGAGAAAGAGAGAGAGAGAGAGAGACAGAGAGAGACAGACAGACAGACTGAGAGAGAGAGAATTAGAGAAAGAAAGAAAGAGAGAGAAAAAGAGAGAGAGGGAAACACAAAAGCACCTTTTACCCACAGAAGAAAAGAGCCAGCGACCTGACTGCTCACCCGTGAGTCAGCGAGAAGCCAACCAAGGTTTCCTCACTATTGTGTTGTGAGGCGATTAGGTTTCCTATAGTTCCCAGAGAAGCCACGTGATTACAAGGGTAAGATGGCGAGGATGTGTGTGTTTGTGGGTAAGTGAGGAGGGGGGATGTGGGTGAGTGGGGAGGGAGGATGTGGGTGAGTGGGGAGGGGGATGTGGGTGAGTGGGGAGGGGGAGGGAGTGGGTATGGGTATGGGAAGGGGGAGGGGAAATGTGGGTGAGTGGGGAGAGGTAGGGAGTGGGTATGGGCAGTGGGATGTGGGTGAGTGGGGGAGGGGATGTGAGTGGTAGGGAAAGGGGGATGTGGGTATGGGCAAGGGGAGGGGGAGGGAGTGAGGGCGTAGGGAGGAGGGGATGTGGGTATGGGTAGGAGGAAGATGTGGGTGAGTGGGAAGGGGAGGGAGTGGGTATGGGTAGGGGAAGGGGGGGGGAAGGGGGGTATGGGGAGGGAGAAGGTGGGATGTGGTGAGTGTGGGGAGAGGGAGGGAGGGTATGGGCAGGGGGAGGGGGGTGTGGGTGAGTGGGGAGGAGGAGGGAGTTGTGGTAGGGAGGAAGAGGGATGTGGGTATGGGGAGGGGGAGGGGAAATGTGGGTATGGGGTAGGGGAGGAGGGGGATGTGGGTATGGGTAAGGGGGGGGGAGTGGGTATGGGTAGGGGGAGAGGGGATGTGGGTATGGGTAAGGGGAGGGAGGATGTGGGTGAGTGGGGGAGGGAGAGGCAGTGGGTATGGGTGCAGGGGGAGGGGGGATGTGGGTGAGTGGGGAGGGGTGGGGAAGAGGGCTGTGGGTATGGGTAGGGGGGAGGGGGATGTGGTGCGTATGGGTAGGGAGGAGGATGGGTAAGTGGTATGGGTAGGGAGGAGGAGGAGTGGGTATGGGTAGGGGGAGGGAGAGACTGTGGGTGAGTGGGGAGGTGAAGGGGGAGTGGTTATGGGCAGGGGAGGGGGATGTGGGTATGGGTAGGAAGGAGGGATGTGGGTGAGTGGGGGGAAAGGGAGTAAGAGGGTATGGACAGGGGGAGGGGGTATGAGTATAGGTAGAGGAGGGGATGTGGGTATGGGTAGGGAGGAGAGGGGATGTGGGTATGGGTAAAGAAGGGGGTAAGAGATGTGGGTATGAGTAGGGAGGAGGATGTGGGTATGGGTAGGGAGGGAGGATGTGGGTGAGTGAGTAGGTGAGGGAGTGGGTATGGGTATGGACAGGAGGAAGTGGGTATGAGTAGGGAGGAGGGGGATGTGGGTATGGGTAAAGAAGATAAGATGTGGACATTGATAGAGAGGAGAGATGTGGGTATGGGTAAGGAAAGTGGAGCTATTAGGAACAAGTGCGAGAGTAAAGGAGAGGGAAGAGGAGAGAGAGGAAGAGGAGGACAGAACTGAAGAAAGAATTGGAAGATGGAGGGAGGGGGAGGTGGGGGAGGGGGAAAGAGGGGGAAATGATGGGGGAATATTTAGGAGAAGGAGGAGGAGGTGGAAAAGGAGAGAGGGATTGTTGGAAGAGAGAACAGAGGAGGAGAGAGAGAAAGGGAGAGGGAGAGGGAGAGAGAGAGAGAGAGAGAGAGAGAGAGAGAGAGAGAGAGAGAGAGAGAGAGAGAGAGAGAGAGAGAGAGAGAGAGGGAGGAGGGAGGGAGGAGGGAGAGAGAAAAGAGAGGGAGGAGGAGAGAGAGTGAAAGAGAGAGAGGAGAGAGTTAAATAGGTGAATAGATAAATAGATAAATGAACAAATAGATATTCAGAAAGATAGATAAATAGATAAACTAAGAGAAAAAAGAGAAAGATAGAACTAATATAGGAAGAAGAGGAAAAGAGAGATGAAAAGAGCCAAACAATAATAAACAAAGAGACAGAGGGAGAGATAGAGATGTATAAAAGGCAGACACGAATCAATATATATATGCACTCCCCCTCCCCCCCCCCCAAAAAAAAAGAAGAAAAAATGGGTATCGAGATGTTCGTAAAAGAGTGAGAGGAAGTGAAGAGTAAAAAAAAAAAAAAAAAAAAACATGTAGAATTCAGCCAAGTTTTTTAAAAAGTTGTTCGAAGTTGTTTTTAGCAATATAGGCACCTGAATATTTTTCTTTTTTTCTTTTTTCTTTTACATAGCTGACATAACAGCACTTGACAGCTCCATTGTTCCTATGTTCGTTTTTTGATGCCCACACGCAGACATGCATAGGCAAAAGCAAAACCCCCCAAAAGAAAAAACGGCAAAATATATATATATATACCTAAGCACGCATGCATACACACATACACATATTCGCATGGACACACAAATGCACTCACTCACATGCACAAATACACTCACGCACATGCAAATAGACACAAAAATGCACTCATGCACATGTCTTTGTACACACAAATACACTCACAGATATACATACGTGGACGTAAACACAGAGGGACAGACACATGTATACATAATCAAATATACTTATACATACGTTTGTATCATTCCATCATGTATTATCATAAACACCTTGGATTGGTAGTTGCATATGAGAGAGAGAAAGAGAGAGCATGAGAGAGAGAGAGAGAGAGAGAGAGCGAGAGAGAGAGAGAGAGAGAGAGAGAGGGAGGGACAGAGAGAGAGAGAGAGAGGGAGAGAGAGAGAGAGAGAGAGAGAGAGAGAGAGAGAGAGAAAGAGAGAGAGAGAAATGGGGGCAGACAGTTCCCGGAGGAGCCACGTTAAAGAGAGTTGTATATTAAAGGGATCTGTTTACGAGAGAGAGAGAGAGAGAGAGAGAGACAGACAGACAGACAGACAGACAGACACAGACAGACAGACAGACAGACAGACAGACAGAGAGAGAGAGAGAGAGAGAGAGTAAGAGAGAGAGAAAGAGAAAGTTAGAAAGAAAGAAAAAAGAAAGAGAGATTGAGAAAGGTATTGTCATTTGATCCTAATTTCAG
Organism: Penaeus vannamei; assembly: GCF_042767895.1. Lineage (NCBI taxonomy): Eukaryota > Metazoa > Arthropoda > Malacostraca > Decapoda > Penaeidae > Penaeus > Penaeus vannamei. The sequence goes on along the minus strand of NC_091564.1, from coordinate 7,167,984 downwards.
TGATATATCGCCCAGGTTAATCATTTTGTATTCTGACCGAAGCTTAATCATGCGTGCAAGTTCCCCTCCGTAAGACATGTTTTATGCGCAGGTAAGAGCTTGTATTATCCATATTTCTATCGCTCTTGGACCTTATATGATGTTCTTTCTTTATCTTTTCACCTTTCCATCGTCTCGTGTGATGTTCTTATTCTGTTCTTCCTTTCATCGTCTATGCTCCCCTCTTCTTCCCGTTTCTTTTTCCTTATTTCCACTCCCCCTCCTTCTCCTTACTCTTCCCTCCCCCCCCCTAAACCATCTCCTACATCCCCTCCTCCCACCCTTTCCCCCAACCCCACCTCCCACCCCTCCCCTAAGTCACCTCACACACCTCGCCTCCCTCCCCTCCCCCCACCCCTACAAACACCTTCCTTAACCCCTTGTGGATGAAGGTATCTTGCAACGATGTAAAAGCAATTCCCCGCCCAATTTGCAATGTAGTGAATAACATGCAAATTAGGTTGTCCTTCTTTTTTCTTTCTTTCTTTTTTTTACTTTTTTTTTTTTTTTTTGAAAGGGGGTTGAGAGGTTTTCTTTTTTTTTTTTCGTATTATTTTGTTGAGGGTGGGTGATTTTTTTTTTTTTTTTTTTTTTTTTTGCGGTATTGGGTATGAAAGGAAAATATCCACCACACTCACCGCAGCAACCAGAAATTTGCATAAAGTTTAGATCAACGCGGTCGTGTTTTGCATATCTAGTTTACCGGTTTAATTAATCGAGATTCGGACATTCGCATTTCCTATAAACATCTGAGTGTTTGCGGATGATAGAACTACTTGGGGAACAATTGATTTTTTTTTTTTTTTATGACGTCTATTATTTGAAATTATCTGAAATTTGATTATGAGTTGATTATCATGTTCAAATATTGGATTCGCATGTGCGGTTAATATCACATTGCGTTTCATAATCGTCTGTCAAATTAATTAGGTCGTTGAATATCTTTGATGACTATACTTAATCGTTAATGAAATAGCGGTGATACGCTGCAATACAATTATTTCAACTACATCTGAATTAATGTCAGTCTTTGGTTTGCAAAGTATATTATGTCTGCTGCATGAAATGTTGGGAGACATAGATGCATATATACTTATGTTTATGTGTGTTGTTTTTTTTTTTGTGTGTGTAAGTGTGTGTATGTGTAAATGTAAATATGTGTGTGTGTGTGTGTGTGTGTGTGTGTGTGTGTGTGTGTGTGTGTGTGTGTGTGTGTGTGTGTGTGTGTGTGTGTGTGTGTGTGTGTGTTTCTGGTGCATTTACTTACACGTCTGTCTGCCTGCCTGCCTGCCTGCCTGCCTGCCTGCCTGCCTGCCTGTCTGCCTATCTGCCTGTCTGCCTTTCTGTCTATCTATCTATTGACACATCTGTCTGTCTCTTTTTTTAGTAATCCTCATCAACCTGCATCATTACTTAGCGAATGGAAAAAAACCTATAAAATGATTTTAAACACGGCACGTGATAGAAGAGGTTCTTTGCTTCCCTCAAAGGCCACTCCGCCCATTACCACCTCGCTCTTAGACCACACAAACAACCCTTTTTATATCAGACATCTAACTCACCCTTCACGCGATGGCTGGAGCTGCTTCTCTCTGGCGAGGCGAGTGATGGTGTTTCCTAGCGACTGATTTCCCTGTTTTGAGTTTAAACAGAGTTAATTCTTCTTCGTGAGTTGAGAAAAGAAAATGTTTATAGGAGTAAGTCGCTCCTGAAACGGATGCATTTTTCAGTACATGGCCTTTAACAGTGGATTTGTTATTAGCGATTTTATAACGTTTATACAACTCGAATCGTGTTTTTTTTTGCTTTGTCAAGCTTCAAGCTCATTATCCCGTTGAATTATTTCCTGCTGTAGATAATCTGGCACATTGGCACTAACTGTGGCACTGTATATCCCAATGAGTTCACCCATTCGCCGGCATTCAGGCGTCCCGGAGGTCCTTTGACGTTGCAGGGTAGTAAAATACTGCAATATTCTTATCGAGTTGCACTTTCCACAGCCCTGGACTCAAAAGTTTCTACGTTTGAAGGCAGAGAGAGCTGAGAAATTGGATGGGGTCTGGAGCTAGATGTTCAGCTATGAATTTTAACATGTTCTGAGTTACAAGGAAGCTCCATTACTCCGTTACTGTATTACTGCTAACATCTTTCTAAAGTTAACAGATATGTCTTTCACGTCAAAAACAAAAATAATTGTCTGTCTGATTCTTTTGAGAACCGAGAACTTGTTTTGTGAACTTGTCTTTGCATTCGTTATTTTCAGTGCAAATCGAGAAAGCTTCAGTGAATATTCAAAAACCTGCGATGCATGCATTTCAAAACTGCTCATAAGTAACTTTCCTGGACAAGGTACCGAAAATTTAGTTGTGTGTATGGCTTGAACAGAATGCCACCATACACAGCGACTTTTTTTTCTTTTTTTCTTTATCCAATCAAAACTTTTACCGAAAGAGATAAATGAGTACTTTATCACCGAAATTATGTCTTTGTTGTTGTTGTTGTTGTTGTTTTCTCTCTTTACTTCAATATTAATAAAATATGGTCCCAGAATTGTCTTCCAGGACTTTTTAAATGGTTTCCTTGGCCATACAGATTCCCTGGCGCGTACGTTTCTCCAACTTCTAAATAAGTAAACCCATTTCTGCAGTATTATCATTATCATTATTGTCATTATTATTACCCTTATTTTTTATCATTGCTATTGCTATTAATAGTAGTAGTCTTATCATCATTATTTATTATTATTGTTACTATTATTTATTGTTATTATCATTACTATTATTAGTAGTAACATCATTATTATTATTATTTTTATTGTTATTATTATTATTACTATTATTTACTGTTATTATCTTTACTTTTATTATTAGTAGCATTATTATTATCAATATTATTATTATTATTATCATCATTATTATTATTATTTTCATTATCATTATTATTATTATTTTTATTGTTATTATTATTATCATTGTCATTACTATTAATATTATTATTCTCAATATATTTTTTCTTATTATTATTACTAGTACTAATTGTATTGTTGTTCCTTTTTATTGTTGATGCTGCTGTTATTACCCTTCTTTACAAAAGGATTAATAAGCTTTATAGAGCAAGATTACAGTCGTATTTACGCAATCCAGATGCAAAAATAGATTAACTTTCTTTCAATCAAATCCTTTTTGTCGTCCATGATTCGAGGTCATATTAAACCTTCTCGTTCTCTTCGGCGACTTCTCGTTCTCTTTCGTATTTTTGAAAGCTTTCTGCACAAGAGGCTTATTCTTGTTATACTTGCATTGTCCGCCGTTGCATGTTGGTGATTGAAATGCATTGTCCGAGGTTTGTTCAATGTCGTGGGTTAGGATATTATGAAATTCCTTTTTTTTTTATATATTTTCCACTTAATCATGTTTTCTTAAGCTTCTTTTACTGCTACGAGTTTTTGTTTGACTGTATTAAGACTTGAACCTTTTGTAGAAAAAGGAAAACAAATCCAGTAACATGCTTATTAAATTCTTGTTAATCGCTCCAAAATTATTTTTCACACACACACACACGCACGCACGCACGCACATACACACACAAGCACACCTACACATGTAAACACACACACACACACACACACACACACACACACACACACACACACACACACACACACACACACACACACACACACACACACACACACACACACACACGCACGCACGCACGCACAGACACACACAAGCACACATACATACATACACACACCTATATATATATATATATATATATATATATATATATATATATATATATATATATATATATATACATATATATATATATATATATATATATATATATATATATATATATATATATGTGTGTGTGTGTGTGTGTGTGTGTGTGTGTGTGTGTGTGTGTGTGTGTGTGTGTACACACACACGCACACACACACACACATATATATATATATATATATATATATATATATACATTATACCTATATATATGTGTGTGTGTTTCTTTATTTCGTTTCGTATGTTAATTAAGGTAACATGGGCGAGGTGATTTCCATTATATTTAATCAACAAAGTCTCACCAAAGAATTATTATTATAATACTAATGGTAACACCAGTAATGGCATGATAATAATGATGATACAAAAAATGATAACTATGATAATGATGATGGTAATGATGATGATATCGATGATGATGATGATGGTAATGATAATGATGATGATGATAATGTTAATGATGATAATGGTAATGATAAAGATGATGATGCAAATAATCATGAAAGTAATGATAATTATATAAACAGTAATTCTAATGATAATGATATTGATAATGATAATGATTATGACAGTAATAGTAAAAGTAATAATGATAAAGATGATTGATAATTGCAGTGATAGATGATGATAATGATTATGCTCACAGTGACAATAAACAATAATGAGAAAAATGGTGGTAACAATAATGGTGATAACAAAAATAAAAATAACGATATTAAATCATAATGATGATGATGACAATAATAATAATAATAATAATAATAATAATAATAATAATAATAATAATAATAATAATAATAATAATAATAATAATAATGATAATGATAATAATAATAATAATAATAACAACAACAACAACCAATTAGTAGTTTGTCGTTCACAACAAGCAGACTGTGATCAAAAGCCATTACCTGTCGTTACCTGCTCTGGTGAGGCTAATTCCTCCTTTTACTGTGTTATCCCACGTGATCGATGGGGCCTAATGTATTCTATTGAGTCCAATGGTTAGGCCTACATAATGGTACGCCACAGATTTGCAGAATTTTAGCCCTATTTACCGCCCGGAGAGCAGCGGGGTAGCAACAGGGCAGGCTGTCGGGGAAAGAACTCAGCAATGTGTGTGTGTTTCTCTTTCTTTCTTTCTCTTTATCTCTCTCTCTCTCTCCCTTTATACACACATATGCTTACGTATATAGATAGATAGATAGATTGATAGATAGATAGATAGATAGATAGATAGATAGATAGATAGATAGATAGATAGATAGATAGATAGATAGATAGATAGATAGATATAGATAGATACACACACACACACACACACACACACACACACACACACACACACACACACACACACACACACACACACACACACACACACATACACACACAAACACACACAAACACACACACACACACACACACACACACACACACACACACACACACACACACACACACACACACACACATACGTAAGCATATATCAGTTCAAAGTTCAACTGAAACCCATTCAGCCTCAGTGTTGAAATACTTACCGAGGGAGATCCAACCGTATCCCCCAATATCAGAAACCTCATTCCAACATTCCCAACTAACAGCCTCTTTCGTTACGAATTCTCCGACGCAAAATAAACACCACACAGAACAGAAACGAATCTAAAAACACGAGATGAAAGGATTTAAATGTCATCCCCGCCGCCTCGCAGACAGGATCTAAGACCTTATATTACGAATCCTGTTTATGGGCGAGACATTTTCCGCGAAGCAGCGAGAGGGATTTGTATAAAGGGTTTCGGCGTTGTCGTGGAATGGTATTTGGTTTCTTATACATTTTTAATATGAGTATTTTATGTAACCTTATTGTGCTTTCAACGTGTTTTGTTTGTTTGTTTGTTTGGTTGGTTTCTTTTTTTTCAAATAAGAGGCAAGGAAATGGTGTTTGGTTTCTTATACATTTTTAATATGAGTATTTTATGTAATCTTATTGTGCTTTCAGCGTGTTTTGTATGTTTGTTTATTTGTTTGTTTTTGGGTTTCTTTTTTTCAAATAAGAGGAAAGAAAAAAGAAAAAAGAAGTTTTGAATTAAAAAGAAAAACATACTAATTGTGTTTCCAAAGAAAACTTGTTCTAACTTCTTTGCATGGCAAGAGATTTAATTCCAACTAAACAAAGTGAAGAAAAATTTAAGAAAAGATAATTCCAGAAACCTCTTGTAATGTCGTCATAAACTTCAATTTGAAAAAATGATGAAAACATTGAATTCATTTGTGATGCAGACACATCCTGATTTTGTGATTGCCGTTGTTCTAGTATTTAACTGCAAAATTATGTTATATTTTTCATGAAAGGCCTGCATTTGAGATAAAACTTTTGAAATCAATTTTGTTTATAATCTAAACGCAACCGTGCACACAAAAGAGGCGTATTTGCACCAACACACACGCACGCACGCACACACACTCCACACATACATATACACACATTCCCTACACACCCCTCCACCCTCACACACATTACCCCTCCCTCCCTCCCCCACCCCCAATAGATATATAGGCCCGCCTCAAAAACACACTCCGACCCCCTCAAAAAAAAGAAAAAAAGAAAAAAAAAAAGACTCACACCATATGCAGTCTGCCACAAGACTCACCTCTGAAGTCACCGACCAAAGCTGACATCCCTCTCCTCTCCCCTCTCCCCCCTCTCCCCTCCCCTCTCCTCCATCCCCTCTCCCTCCTCTCCCCCGTCCCCTCTCCTCCGTCCCTTCTCCCTCCCTCTCCCTCCCTCTCCCCCTCTCCCTTCTCCCCCCTCTCCCTTCTCCCCTCTCCCCCCTATCACCCCTCCCCCCTCCTCCCCTCTTTGACTAACGCCCCATCAAGCGAGCCAGAGAGGAGGCGACAGAATAGAATTTACATGTCGCTCTCGCTCTCTCTCTCTCTCTCTCTCTCTCTCTCTCTCTCGCCTTCAAAGTGACAGTCGAATCGAGATGAATATGGATTAGAATCCACTAATCTTATAGCGGATTCGGAAAGGTGGATTGGCGTTTGGGAGGTGGGAGGGGAGAGATTCTAGGGGGGAGGGAGGAAGGGGCGGAGGAGGGAGGGTTTTGGGGATTTAAGGGGAGTTGAGGGTGAGAGGGTAAGGGATAAGAGGGAATAATGTAGGGGAAGGAAGAGAGGGATTAAGAGGGGTTTAAATGGAGTAAAAGAGGAGATACGAGGGATTGAAAGAGGTGGGACTTAAGGGGGGGGGGGGAAAGGAGGTGGGGCTTGAGAAGGGAAAAAATGGGGTGGGGCTTAAGAGGAAAGACAGGTGCTGGGTGGGGCTTAGGAGAGAAAGGGGTGGAACTTAAAGGGAAAAAAGGAACGGGGTTTACATGGAAGAGAGTGGGATAAAGGGAAGAAAGGGAAAGAAAAGGGAGGGAATAAGAGGAGGGATGGAGATTAAAGGGAAGAAAGGGGTGGAGCCTAAAGAGGGAATAAGGGGTGGGGCTTAAAGGGAAGAAAGGGGCGGAGCCTAAAGAAGGGATAAAGGGGTTGGGCTAAAAGGGAAGAAAGGGGTGGAGCCTATATAGAGAAAAAGGTTGGGGCTTATGGGGAAAAAAGGGGTGGAGCCTAAAGAGAGACTAAAGAGGTGAGGCTTAAAGGGATGAAAGGGGCGGAGCCTAAAGAAGGGATAAAGGGATGGTCCTAAAAGGGAAGAAAGGGGTGGAGCCTATATAGAGAAAAAGGTTGGGGCTTATGGGGAAAAAAGGGGTGGAGCCTAAAGAGAGACTAAAGGGGTGGGGCTTAAAGGGATGAAAGGGGCGGAGCCTAAAGAAGGGATAAAGGGATGGTCCTAAAAGGGAAGAAAGGGGTGGAGCCTATATAGAGAAAAAGGTTGGGGCTTA
>NC_091564.1:7110264-7112764 GCF_042767895.1 Penaeus vannamei | reverse complement strand
CTCTATTAAAAATTATCCAGTGCAATGAGATACTAATTTGGCGAGTATTATCGTTCCATCGTTTTCAGATATTTGGAAAAAAAGAGATTTTACTATCTACCTTAATTATTGAAAATGAAAATATTATGTGCATATACCCTACAAACATATATATAGACGTATACACATGCACAAAACATACATACATACACATAAAACATGCATATATACAAACAAACGCATGTGAAGTAAGTTGAATAAATACATGGATAGAAATATACTGATAAATACGTAAATACTTATATAGATACTTACAGTAGGCGCAGTATACTGATAGATCTATATATAGAGTATGCGCACACATGCCCACATACCCGAGGGCCAGTGGAATGCAAGGTCAGTTCAGGCTGCATCAAAATTGGTCATTTATTGCGCACCTGTGATGTGACGTCACTGCCTCCAGTTGAAGCAATTTAGCCATTATTATGATAATTATATTTACTGTTTATTATTAGCCTCCTGCTTTTTTGTTTTTCATTTTTAGCTTCAGGACCTGAATGCCGATGGAAATTGTTCTTACGCTTATTAAATATTTGGCGCCTGTATCCGTTGCTTTTCAAAGATCTCTGCACATAATCAGTCGCTCAGCCTTACACTCCTTTTGCCGTCCCTCCGTCCTTTTCTCTTCCCTCCACACCTCCCATTTCCCTCCACGCCCCTTCAACCCCTCCCATTACCCTCTGTCACCTCCCACTTCCTTCCCACTACCCTCTATTCCCTCCCACTTACTTCCACTCCTTCCTTTATCTTCCATCCTACTTCCACTTCCCTCCATCCCCTTCTATAACCCACCATCCCTCCCCCCTTTCCTTCCCATCCCCTTCCACTCCTCCCCCATATCCCTCCCTCCCATTCTCACTACCCTCCACCTTTCTCCTTCCCTCCTTCCCTCCTCCACTTCCTTCCCCTTCCTTCTACCCCTTCCCCTTCCCTCCACCCCTTCTCCTTCCCTCCACCTCTTTCCCTTCCCTCCACCCCTTCCGCTTCCCTCCACCCCTTCCCCGTCCCTCCACCCCTCCCCCACTTTCCTCCCCTTCCCTCCACCCCTTCTCCTTCCCTCCACCCCTCCTCACATCGCTCCACACACCCCCATCCTCCCCACTTCCCTCCACCCCCTACCCCACTTCCTCAACCCCTTCCCACTTCCCCCCATCCCTCCCCACTTCCCTCCTCCCCATCCTCCCCACCTCTCCCTCACCCAACACCCTACCGCCTCTCCACCCACCTTCTTTCCAGAAACCCCCGCCTTGATGCCGTCCAGGATGTACTCTCGCTCCTCGGCCGATATCCTCGGGTGTACCAGGGGACTCTCGTGCATGAGCCCCGCCCACAGGAACACCCACAGGAGGGAGATGCAGCCGCTGACGTAGAATACGGCCGGCCAGCCCACGGAGTCGATGATGAAACCGCACATGGGCATCGTTACTATGATGCCGATGCAGCTGGCTGGGATGTGAGAGATGCGGAATGGTAATGATAAAGATAACAATAACAATAGTAATGGTAATATGGATGATAATGATAGCAATAAAAATAGTAATAACAATGGTGGTGATAATGATAATAATAAAAATAATAACAATAGTAATAACAATATTTATGATAATGATTACAATAAAAATAACAATAAGAATAGTAAAAACAATATTGATAATGATAATGATAACAATACAAGTAACAATAAAAATAGTAATAATAATATTGATAATGATAATGATAACAATAAAAATAGCAATAACAATAGTATAGATAATATTGATAATGATAACAATGACAAAAACAATAACAATAATAATGATGATATAATAATGAAAATAATAATAATAACAAAAAAAGAGATAGAAAGATGAAAAGATGGAAATGGATTTTTGATTTAATTGGAATAATTCGAATCCTGGAGTTCATTGGCAATAATTCGGAATAAGCATGACCAACTGATGGTAAATTCATACCGACAATTATTTTGATATACACGTGTTTGAGGTTGACGTAACTGAACAAATATTTATTCATTCGATTAGTGACATATGAAAATGAGGTTCGTATTCATAATAACAGTAAAGCAGGAATAACAGTTCAGTTGTTATTATTATGACGATAAAGAAAATGAGAAACAGCAGCTGTAGAAGTAATAATAGTGGTAGTAATAGTAGAAGTGATGTAATATCATCACGATAAGGATGATAGTAATAAAAGGAAAAATGATAATATAATGATGATAATAATGACGATGATAGTGTTAATAATGATGTTAATGATAATGATAATGAGAGTGATAATATTGATGATGATAATAATGATAATAAAAACAATGATGATAAAAAGGACAATAGTAATAATAGTGATGATGAAAATGATAATATTAATAACAATAATGATAAAGATAATAATGTCAATAATTTTTAACAACAACAGCAATATCAATGGCAATATCAATGATAATAAGAACAATAATCATCAT
>NC_091564.1:7090264-7097764 GCF_042767895.1 Penaeus vannamei | reverse complement strand
TGCTAATTGGATCACCGGGTAACGTAGTGATGAAAAAGTATTTTGCGTTTATTGGATAGAGGGAGCCAATAAGTGCGGTGCTGTACAAAATGAAAGAGAGAGAAAAAAAAGAAAAAAAATAGAAAATAAAAATATCTTCTTCTATTGTTTCAAAGGGCGATATATATATTTTTTAAAGCGAGTTCTCGGTTGATTCTTGTTGTTGTTTTTTATTGTTTGCTCTTTCTGTTTCTTTTTCGGGTGTGTTTGTCTTCCTTTTCCAAATTCTTTTATTCTTCCTTTTTTGTTCTTTGTGTAGGTGTACTGTAGGTCTCTGTAGCTATAACTGTAGTGTACAGTAATTCAAGGTGTATAGGTGTATAAAGTCTACGTATAGTGTAGATATAGAAGTAGTTATAATGCAGATGTGTGTAAGCTATTGTGTACATATGTGTAAGCTGTTGTTTAGATATGTAAACTGTTGTGTAAATGTATGTAAGCTGCAGTGTAAATATGTGTAAGCTCTAGTGTAAATTTGTAAGTTGTAAGTGTAAATATGCCTAAGCTATAGTGTAAATATAGGTATAAGTGTAGTTAAATAGTACATGTAAGTATAGTCTACATTCATGTACCGACGTAGGTGTATGCATGAACGTATATGCATGCGTTCTGTCTGTCTGTCTGTCTGTCTGTCTCTCTCTCTCTCTCTCTCTCTCTCTCTCTCTCTCTCTCTCTCTCTCTCTCTCTCCCTCCTCTCTCCCCCTCTCTCTCTCTCTCTCTCTCTCTCTCTCTCTCTATCTCTCCCTCTCTCTCTCTCTCTCTCTCTCTCTCTCTCCCTCTATCTCTCTTTCCCTCTCTATCTCTATCTCTATCTCTATCTCTATCTCTATCTCTCTCTCTCTCTCTCTCTCTCTCTCTCTCTCTCTCTCTCTCTCTCTCTCTCTCTCTCTCCCGCCTCCCTCCTCTCTCTCTCTCTCTCTCTCTCTCTCTCTCTCTCTCTCTCTCTCTCTCTCTCTCTCTCTCTCTCCCTCTCCATTCCAAAGCCTTTGTGGTGAAATTTCAATCGCTGTTTTAAATCTGGATTCGTTTTTGCAAGCGTTGTCAAGAGGAGGAAACAATAGCTTCATATGGCTTATCCAGAAGGGAAAAATACTCGTTCAAAAGATTAAAAAACAGTCGCTTCAAAAATGGCAGTCAATGTACGGTGCAAAATCATAATTCAAAAAAATAGAATAAAATAAAAATAAAAATAAAGATATCACAAATCGAACGAAAACGTATGAAAAAATGGACACCTCTTTCTGTTTCTTTCCGCTTGTCTTTCGAGTGTCATTTGTGTCTGTTAAAAGAAAAAAGAAAAAAGAAAGGAAATAAAGAAAAAGTTTCTCGTGCAACAATACAACCTGCGACATTTTTCAACATTTTGAAAAAAAAGGAAAAGGAGAGAAGAGAAGGTCAAGATTTTTTCTTCTTTTCCTTTTTTTCTTTTTTTAGGAAATGCCATTTATTGTCATGATTTCCAAGAGTAAAGAAAAAAAAGGCCGAGTTTGTAATGGAGTTAAGAATACTTAGGTCCTCTTAGGCTGTTGTTTCCCTGTTGTGCTTGAATCGTCGACTTTTTTTCTTTTTTCGTTTTTATTAGCGTAGATAGCTGTGGACATGGGGATTTTTTGTTAATATATACGTATGCGTGTGTGTGTGTATGTATGTGTGTGTGTGTGTGTGTGTGTGTTTGTGTTTGTGTTTGTGTTTGTGTTTGTGTTTGTGTTTGTTTGTGTTTGTGTTTGTGTTTGTGTTTGTGTTTGTGTTTGTGTTTATGTTTGTGTTTGTGTTTGTGTGTGTGTGTGTTTGTATGTGTTTGTTTGTTTGTTTTATGTGTGTGTTGTTGTGTGTATGTGTGTGTGTGTGCATGTGTACGTGTGTGTGCGAGTGTGTGTGTATATGTGTGTATGTGTATGTGTATGTGTGTGTGTTTGTGTTTGTGTTTGTGTTTATGTTTGTGTTTGTGTTTGTTTGTGTGTGTGTGTCTCTGTGTGTGTGTGTGTGTGTGTGTGTGTGTGTGTGTGTGTGTGTGTGTGTGTGTGTGTGTGTGTGTGTGTGTGTGTGTGTGTGCCCGCGCATCTGTGTTTGTGTATGTGTACGCTTGTTCGCACGTACATTTCATATTTCCCTACATGAACGACCAAGAACTCTCCACAATCTCCCACTCAAAATATTCGCAAAAACAAAAACGAAAAAATAAAATATCACAGACCTTCGACTATGTAATTAATCAAAACCTTTGGTGGCTGGAAATCGGCCCACAATTCCCCCCCAACCATTAATTACAGGTCATGATCGAGACTGATAATCACAGTAGGCGCGGGTTAAATGAAATTGTTATGGAGGTCGACTTACAAATGGGCCTAGCGAACCTCATTAACTCACTAATTACCGTTTACTCGTAATAACTGCCTCGTTTGCAGTGGAAAGGAAGGGTGGGGTTAATGATACTCTGAGGTCATTGGCTTGTTAATTTAGGTAACTGAATGATGTTAAAGCATTATGATAATTCCTTTTTATCGAAATCAGCCGAGAGTTGGATACGAACAGCATTACTTTATTATGAATTAAATGTTTTATGTAGTAGTTTTCTAGTTTCATTATTAGGAAAATTATACAGAGACCCACCATTAATTCATTTTTCATATCTTTACCAATTTTATGACATTATCACCGAGTTCCTTGTGACTCACCCCTGCTACAGTTCTATACAGCAAGTATATTTATCCTTTTATATAAGTCAATACTTACTATAAAAGTTAAATCGCAGGAAAAGGAAAACTGGCAACTCATCCCGGTCTCTGAAGTATTCCGATTCGCCAAGACTCGAGAGAAAATAAAACATAATTAGAATAAAACTGGAGTGAGGTCAAATAGTGAAATGTATTGCAAGTTTTAACATCACTTAACATATATATAAACACAAGTATTATGTATCAACTGATTAAAAAATAATAAATGAAAAGAAATAAAAATAAAAAATGGGCGAATCGAATTCCTCCCGACCTTTCTGTGAGTTGCCAGTTTGTCGCTTTTCTGTGCATTAACCGAGTATACGTGTCGGGTCATACTGATGACTTAGTGTATGGCAAGACGGGTATCCCAAGACATGACTAGATATAATAAAAAAGCATAATCATTTTGAAGCCAAGTTTACTTCTCTGAATCATATAACCAAAATAAATGGTAAATTATTTATAGAAAGTGAGGGAGTTTAGCGGGGAAAGTATTTATGATAAATTCATACTTTTTGATATATGAGACGGAACCTAAAAGATAATAATAAAAGAATAATTATAGCTGGTTGGAAATATTTTATGCTAAAGAAAATGTGAGCGAAAGGAACAATAAAATATATCACTTACTGAAGACCATCAAGGAAATTTGTGATCGTATATATAATTTAGAATATATTTTTTCTCAATTAAGTATATATACAATTACAATGATACTTAAGTCGCAAAAAAGAATTACAACAATAAATAATTTTTAGTACAGCCGCTTGTTATACGTCTACAATTATACGTCTTGACATACATTATAACATTTCTTCTAAAAAATGCAGACTGTACACTCATATACAATAATGATAATGACGATAATGATAACAAAAATAATAAAAATAATTTGATATATGAAACGGAACCTAAAAGATAATAATAAAAGAATAAATATAGCTGGTTGGAAATGTTTTATGCTAAAGAAAATGTGAGCGAAAGGAACAATAAAATATATCACTTACTGAGGACCATCTAGGAAATTTGTGATCGTATATATAATTTAGAATATACTCTTTTCTCTATCAAACATATATACAATTATAATGATACTTACGTCGCAAAAAAGAATTACAACAATAAATAATTTTTAGTACAGGCGCTTGTTATACGTCTACAATTATACGTCTTGACATACATTATAACATTTCTTCCAAGAAATGCAGACTGTACACTCATATACAATAATGATAATGACGATAATGATAACAATAATAATAAAAATAATTTGATATATGAAACGGAACCTAAAAGATAATAATAAAAGAATAAATCTGGCTGATTGGAAATGTTTTATGCTAAAGAAAATGTGAGCGACAGGAACAATATAATATATCACTTACTGAAGACCATCTAGGAAATTTGTGATCGTATATATAATTTAGAATATACTGTTTTCTCTATCAAACATATATACAATTTCAATGATACTTAAGTCGCAAAACTAAAGAATTATACCAATATATAATTTTTAGTACAGGCGCTTGTTATACGTCGACAATTATGGAGTATACAATATGAAAAGGTAATATTTTTAAAATCACAAATTCCTGTGGAAACGTATGTCGAATATAGTCCTTTAACGTAAAAGAAATACCGTTAATCCAACCCTTACGATTTATCTCTATGAAGCGAAGACTAGTAACAACAACAACAAAAAAATAACCCACTTTTGTCATATTGGTAAACTATCTAAACCACAAAACAATTCTGAGATAAATCGCACAAAACAACAAAATATAAAATCGAGAGTTGACCGCTTTGCAGAGCAATATATATGTATATCCTTTTCACTACCTGTCGATACCCACCCTTTCCTGACATAGAGATAAACCCTTCTACACTACTGACTCTTATCTGCCTTGCAGTTTTAAACATAGTGTGTTTTTACAGGCATCAGCGTCTTGACATACATTATAACATTTCTTTCACAAAATTACAAACTGTACACTCATATACAATAATGATAATAACGATAATGATAACAATAATAATAGCAATAATAATAGTAATAGTAATAATAATAATAATAATAATTATTATTATTATTATTATACCAATAATAATAAAAATGATAATATCAATAACAATAATAATAATAATAATAATAATAATAATAATAATAATAATAATAATAATAATAATAATAATAATAATAATAATAATAATAATAATAATAATAATAATGATAATAATAATAATAATAATAATAATAATATCAATAATAATAATATCAATAATAACAATAATAATAATAATTAATAATAATAATAATAATCATCATTACAACAATGATAATAATAATAATAATAATAATAATAATAAGAAGAAGAAGAAGAAGAAGAAAGAAATCAAAATACATACTGCTGAACAAATTTCACACGTCGCTGAGGAAATTGTGTTCATCCGTACTCTCAGGATTTTTCCAATCCCGAAGGACGTTCATATCAGTCTGTTATCCTCTCATCCCAGGCTTTCTGTAAAGTACATTTGATCTCTTACGTGTTGGAAACGAGTTATTATCGTTTCTACGTTCATTTTTGTTCATTTAACTGGTATTGATATTGTTGTTGATATTATTATTATTATTGCCGTTGGCGTTACTGCTACTGCTACTGTTATTACCATTATTATTAATACTATCACTATCATTATTATCATTATTTCTATCGTTATTATTAATTTTATTGTTATTATGCATCTCACTCACGCGTTGAGGACACTAACATCGCTTTGTTTTCTTTAGTTGTAGCAAATGATACACAACGTTCTCTAAGCAGCTTTATCCACACTCCTTCACAAGCTTCCATACTAGGAGATAGTCTTCAGTTAATACATTATATTAAACCTTCAGGCAGTATTTAATTAACCAACGTACTGCTTGAGACACACACACACACGCACGCACACGCACACGCACACGCACACGCACACGCACACGCACACGCACACGCACACGCACACACACACACACACACACACACACACACACACACACACACACACTTATATATCGGGCGACCAAAATGATTATAACTATTCAAGTGAAATATAAAACTAAGTGAACGAAATCAAATTACATTTTTAAAAATCGAGATACTGTTACTTTCCCGCGACACAACCCGTTTAACAATAAATTGGCCATACTGGGTCATATTTCAGTATTGTCTCAATATATTATTCTTGAAAGTGATCCCCTGATATATCATGCAATGTTGCCTCTGTTGCCATAAATTTCGACCTTGGGTAACTCGATTATATTGAGCAAGAAAGTGATATATATTAAGAAGCTGAGCGTCCGAGAATATTAAATTACAGGGCAAAGATAATGAAAATGGCAGCTCAGAGGAGGATAGATATAAATAGTAATATGTAGCCTTTTTTAACGGATAAATATGTTGATTGGATAGGCAGTATTTATAGATTTTCTCTTAGGTTTTCGTTAAGTGATGTCGGGATGAGATAAAGGTTATATATATATATATATATATATATATATATATATATATATATATATATATATATATATATATATATATATATATATATATATATATATATATATTTTTTTTTTTTTTTTTTTTTTTTTTTTTTTCTTCTTTTTTTCTTTCTTTTTTTTCTTTTCTTTTCTTTTCTTTTCTTTTCTTTTCTTTTCTTTTCTTTTCTTTTCTTTTTAAGAAATAAGCTCAAAAAGTTAATTCAAGAATAGAGTCATAATATATTTATAATGTCCATGGTAAAAACAATTAAATTCGTTTGATGGCTAGCATGCATCTATTTATTTATTAATCATTATTATTATAACTATTAATTTTATCATTTCCTTCACGGTCGACCTATTTCACAGGCTATTTCACAAGTGTTATGATTATCCCCCTGAAAGAAAAAGGAATCTTCACACAAACTTACTCACATGAAACTTGATTGGCAAACCCTTGATCTGAAGTTAACTTTATATATCGACTTTCCTGTATTTCCTCTTACATTGGCGTCTAATCTGCATTATCATATTTTTCAAAAAATAGAACTCAAATAAAGAATGAAAGTATATTGGTTAAGAATTAAAAGGACATTATTTTCCGAAAGTGTGGAAACAACATAGATGGAAAGGAGTGAAGTAAATAATGAAGTCAGAGAGAAACAAGGTTTGGAAGGGAAAAATATTATGGTGCAGTTATTTTCGGTTATCCGTATAGTAGGTTGAATAAATCGAATAACAATCATTAATAACATATCCGGTTGACATTGGTAAAAATAAAACAAACACTTTTACACCTACTCACGTGTACGATGCTACGACCCCCCCCCCCTCCTAAAAAAATATAAAGTAAAATAAATAATTACAATAATGATAATGTTAATACTAATAATAATAACAACAACAATAACAATATTAATAGAAATTATTATCAACATAATTGGAATCCACTGCTTGTCTCGCGAATTAAATTTATACATAGTCGACTGCGTACCTCGAGCACCGAAATCTCCCAATTGACTATAAGACCCTCGCGGAGGCAGACACTTCGCAAATACGGGCTTTCCTCTTTCACACGAGAGGGTAATCGTACACGGCAACCCCTTGATTCTATTATGCTATTAGCTCCTAATGGCGGATTGTCTCTGGCTCCAGGATATAGTGTCATCTGAAGGCTTAATTACTGTGCGACACAATGGCTTTTATTCGTGTTAATTTCCTGCA
>NC_091564.1:7060149-7067649 GCF_042767895.1 Penaeus vannamei | reverse complement strand
AGAAAAATATGGGAATGTACTTTTTATGCCTCCATCAGTCTGTAAATCAATACATATGAATCAAATGGCAGAATGTGTAGGTAGGCTGGCTGATAGATACATATATACATATATACGAAGTGAGATCTAGAATAGATAGATAGATTTGTTGGCTGAAGTATCGATCTGTAGATTACTTTTCGAACTTATATATTGATGAATAGATATATAAGAAGACAAATAGATAGACACATATAAAATTAAATAAAAAGATAAAAAATATAAATGCCCAAAACAAATGAATTGAAACATATGCAAACCTTACACCCACAAACAAACATATAAAAAAAGATGAATAAATATATATTCCACAAATAAAAGCAAAAAATAAACAAAATAATAATGATAATGAATAGACACATATACAAACCTTTACACACAGAAACATATAAAATAGATTAATAGATATATATATTCCACAAATAAAAAAGGAAAAAAATAATGGATTGACACATATATGCAAAACTTTACACACACAAACAAACATAAAATAGATGAATAACTATATATTCCACAATTTTTCTCAAAGCTCACCACCTTTCACTGTCTATCGCCCGCCACCGTCTTAGCCTCTGCTTACTCCACAGATTCTACACCTGATTGAGTTCGACCAAAATTTCATCGACGTGCTTCGTCCATTAATGCGTTGGGCTCAACTTTTTCTTTTCTTTTCTCTTTTTTTTTCTTTTCTCTCTCTCTCTCTCTCTCTCTCTCTCTCTCTCTCTCTCTCTCTCTCTCTCTTTCTCTCTCGCTCTCTCTCTCTCTCTCTCTCTCTGTCTCACTTTTTCTTTAGGGAGGTAAGGTGGGTGGGGTCGGGGAATGGGGGGGGGGGGGTACTTTTATCATGGCTGTTATTGGTGTTGTTATTTCTATGTTATGATGGTGAGTATTGTTATCGATATCGTAATTGTTATAATCATCCCTATCGTAACTATGATGAGTGTTTATGGCATTATCTTCATAATTATCATTGGTATCATTATTGTTGTTATTATTATTACTATCATTATTTCCATCACCACCATCATTGATGTTATTACTATTATCATTATGATTGTTGTTATCATTGTTGGTATTATCATTATTATTATCTTTATATTTTTTTATCCTTATCATTACTGTTGTTATCATTATCAATCTTATTACTATTATTATTATCCTTATTATCTTTATTATTGTCATTGTTATCATTACCATTATCTTTTTCATTTACTATTAATATCATTATCAATATCAGTATTATTGTTATTGTTACTATTGTTATTATTACTATTATTATTATTATTGTTATTACAGTTGTTATGTATGTATGTATCTGTATGTATATATATCTATATATATATATATATATATATATATATATATATATATATATATATATATATATATATATATATATATATATATATATATATGTATGTATTTATGTATATTTATACACACACACACAGATATATATATATATATATATATATATATATATATATATATATATATATATATATATATATATATATATATATATATATGTATATATATGTATGTATGTATATATATATATATATATATATATATATATATATATATATATATATATATATATATCACCGAAGATTCACGAGGCCTTTCTCATCTCAAAAAGGCAAACAGATCAACAAGCACATAATATTCGATAAAATTCAGATCCTAATCCGAAATCGTCCTTTGAAAACCATCCTCATTATCCACGCTCAAAGAAACCTGTCCGAGTTATAAAATCTAATCCGTTCAAATCTATTGCATCCGCTTGCCTTTTGCAATCGTCTCTGCTTGTTATCGTCAAGCATGAATATTTGCCTGAATTCGTAACCTTTTTATTCTTCCAAGATATATTCATTTATGGATATTTTGAGATTTATTTCGTGACAATATATTCAGTGCCGGTTCGAATCAAGTTTGAGTCGAAGAGATTTTCCCTTCGTTTTTTTTTTTTTTTTCTCTCTCTCGTTTTGTTTGTTGTTTGTTGTTGTTGTTTTGGAAGTTTTCTTTTTTTCTATATTTTTCTTCCTTTCTTTATTTTCCGCTTCACGTCTTCTTTGCCGGATGGGTTTCATGCTCTCAGCTTTTATGTGTATCTCTCTCTTTCCTAACATCCTGCTCCCCACTCTTGCCCTCTCCCTCTCTTTCTATTTCTTTCTTTCCCTTTCCTTCGCACCTTTACCCTCTTATTCTCTTCCTATTCCCTCCCTTCACATTCCTGTCATCTTCCTCTCTTCCTATTCCCTCCCTTCATTCCTGTCTTCTTCCTCTCTTCCTGTTTCTTACTTTTCCTTTCCTTCGCACTCTTGCCTTCTTCCTCTCTTCCTGTTTCCTTCTATCCCTTTCCTTCGCATCCCTGTCCTTTTCCTCTCTTCCTGTTTCCTACCTTCCCATTCTTGTCCTCTTCCTGTTTCCTTACTTCGCTTTCCTCTCCATCCTTCCCCTCTTGTTTTCTTGTCCTTACCTATCCCTCTCTTTCTTGATTGTTCTTCCTCATTCACTTTCCTTTTTCCCCTCTCCCACTCTCCTACTTCCACTCCTTTCTCCTTCTCCTTACTCCCTCTGCACCCTTTTCTTGCTTCCTTCCTTTTCTTTCCCTCCTTTTATTTCTTTCTCCGTCCACTAAATTCCACTCCTACATCTCTTCCTTCCTCCTTTCTTCTCTTTCCTTTTTTTCCAAATCTCTTTCTTTCCTTCCCATTTCCATAATACACTCCCTCCTTTTCTTCTCCTCTTTTCTCCTCTTTCTCCTTCCCTCTTCTGATTCTCTTCTCCGTTCCTTTTTTTTCTCTTCCACTCTCATTAATTCTCATTCATTTTTCCCCTCTCACTTTTTCTCTATCTTTCTTCTTCCTTTCTTGATGCGACTATTTTTTGCCATCCTCTCTTCTTAATCCTTTCTTTCTCATTCTCATCCTTCTTTGTTTTCCCTTCTTATTGACCTCTTCCCTTTCTGTCGCCTCTACTTGACTCTCTCCTTGCCCTTTCTTCTCTTTGCTATTCTCTCTTCTTACCTCATCATCTCCTCCTCTTTTTCTTCTTCTCGCTTTATTGTCCTCTCTCTCTGCCTCCTTTCTTCCTTCTACTCCCTTTCTGCCTCGTCCTATCTTTTCCCTCCTCCTCCTCCCCTCCTCCCTCGCTTCCCCTCCTCCTCTCCCTCTTTCTCCTCCTCCTCCCTTTCCCCTCTCTCCTTCTTCCTACCCTCTCCTCCTCCTTTTCCCCACCTCTCCCTTCTTCCTACCCTCTCTCCTCCTCTCATTTTACTTCTCCGTTCCTTTCCCGACTCCTCCTCCTTCCTCCTTCCTCCTCCTCCTCCTCTTCTGCTTCTTCTTTTCTCCTCCTCCTCCTCCTCCTCCTCCTCCTTCTCCTCCTCCTCCTCCGTCTTCTCTCCTCCTCCTCCTCTTCCTCCTTCCTTCTTCTTTTTTCTATCTCCTCCTCCTTCTTCCTACCTCCTCCTCCTCCTCCTCCTCCCTATTTCTCCTCCTTCTCCTCCTCCTCCTCCTCCTCCTCTTCCTCCTTCCTTCCTTCCTTCTTCCTTTTTCTGCCTCCCTGCCTTTGTGCTGACGCCCTGAATCTCGAAGGCCACGCAACATGTCCAAAACCTAATCAGCTGATTTGTGGAGAAGGGAATCGAAGAGGCTTGGAAGAAGGTGATTTTCCTCTTCGCTTTCTTCCTCATTCTCTTTCTTTCTCTTCTTTTTTTTTCTTTTACTCTTTTTTATTTTTCTTGTCTTTCTTGTTTTATTGGTTTATTTTGTTTTCTTTCTTTTTTGTTTTTGTTTTCGTTTTTTTCTTTTGCTTTCTCTTCTTTCTTTTTTTTCTTCTTGCTTTCCTTTGCCGTCTCTCTTATTTTTTCTATCTTTTGCTTTCCCTTGTCTTTTTCTTTTTTGTTCTTTCTTGTCTTTATTTTTCTTTTTTTCTTTTCTTTTCTTATACTCTCTCATTTCCTTTACTCTTACCTTCTCTCCTCTTTTAGCAGAGGTTACTTTTTCCTTCCTTTGTGTAGCTCGTTTAAGAGTAGAGCGAACATGAAGAAGAAAAAGACACGATTAAGAGAAAGAGGAGGAGCGAAAGAAAAAAAAATGGTAGGAGGAATAAAAGGAAGAGGAATTAGAGAGAAAAGAGAAGGAGAAATACGCAAAATCTCCATGGTAATCTGACACACCTTCCTACTTAACCACATCCGACGCAAATATTTTCTTATCTCTCCCCCTTTCTCTCTCTTCTCTTCGCTATTCTCTCTTCTCACCTCATCATCTCCTCTTTTTCTTCTTCTCCCTTTATTGTCCTCTCTCTCTATCTCCTTCCTTCCTTCCTACCTCGTCTTCCGACCTTTCCATTTCCCCTTTTCCCTCCTCCTCCCTCCCCTCCTCTCCCTCCTTCTCCTCCTCCTCCTCCCTCCCCCTCCTCTTCCTCCTCCTCCCTCCCCTCCTCTCCCTCCCCCTCCTCCTCTTCCTCCTCCCTCCCCTCCTCCTCCCTCCCCCTCCTCCTCCTCCTCCTCCTCTTCTTCCTCCTCCTCCTCCCTCCCCTCCTCCTCCTCCTCCTCCTCTTCCTCCTCCTCCTCCTCCTCCTCCTTTAAGTATATATAATTACAAGGTGATTTATATCTACCTTGTCTTCTCATGTGTTTAAAGTAAATAATCCAGGAAGCTCTATAAATTAATACTTTTGCCTCATACATCACAGGGGGAGGGAGGGGAGAGTACAAAATATTACACGCAGTACACTCGAAAAACTATTGGTTCCATAAATTAGACAAATGTACAACGAGAGTTCCATTTACTGCCTTGTTCTCTACTTCGCGTTGCCAACTTCCGAACCGCTCGTTTCGACTCGGTTTCGAAGCATGCATTCGCTATTTACAATTATAAAAAACAATAGTATAGTATAGTAAAAACATGTCTTATATTTACGTAGTATAGTACAATAAACATATATCCCATATATACTGTTTATCATAAACATAATAAAGTATAATAAACATGCATCCAATGTTTGTTTTGAAGTGTGTTTCGAATAGAAGAGTCGAGAAAAGTGGTTTGCACATTGGCAACACTGATTCTCGAACTTGGATGTGGGAGGCGAATAAATCATAATTTTTATACACTATCTTGATACATGAAATGGAATAAATGATATAATGAAAGCTAATTAATATCAAAAACTTTTTCCGTCCTTTTGTTTATGATATTTGGCGAGTGGAAAAAAACATTTAGCCGTGTTGATACAATGGCGGGAAAAATTCAGTAATTACATATATTGCTAAACTGACTGAAAAAAAGTTTTCACCTTTTAATGAAACAATATTGTTTACAGGGTCTTTTTTCTGCCACAATACAATATGCAGCAGTAGAAAAGTAACAATTATAATGAGAATTATGGCGATGATTTTCAGTATAGTAATGAAATAATGTTGATAATACAATGACGACGATTATAATGACGATGAAATTATTGATATTAACAATGATATTAGTAATAACAAAAACAACAATAATAATGATAATAAAAATAATGATACTACTACAACTTTTAATGTTAACGATAGTAATAACGAAAACGATAATAATGATGATAATAATAACAATAATAATGATAATGGTAATAATAACAGTAATAATAATGATAACAATAATAAGAAATAATGATAATGCTGCTACTAATGGAAATAATAGTAATAATAAAGACAGAAACAATGATTTAATAGCGCCGATCTCAAAAACAGATTAACGCGTATCTCATTTGCGCTTTCTTCTTTTCTTCTTTTTTCGTTCGTTCTTCCTCTCTTTCTGTCTCTTTCCCTCCCCTTATGCAGAATCAGCAACAGCAGAATTCTCTCGCAGCATTTTAAAATCATCATGAAATTTAGATCCGGTCTTCAAAAACCCAGTAAGTCAGCCTTTCATATTTTATGCAGTCAATTGCCGCTTTCAGATGCATGCAACATAGATACCGAGTGCAATGGTCCCGACTTACGAATTCCTCTTGGCTATTGAGTCTGAAAAGCGAAGGTAAGCGATATCCAGTTTCCCTAACAGCTGACTTCCGCATTTGCAATAATAGTGAATGTGTGTTGGATGGAGTGAGAGAATAGCAAATATTGTGTGTGGATACTGAATGAGTATATATATGTATATGTATATGTATATATATAAATATATGTATATATATATATATATATATATATATATATATATATATATATATACATTTACGCACACACACACACACACACACACACACACACACACACACACACACACACACACACACACATATATATATATATATATATATATATATATATATATATATATATATATATATATATATATATATATATATATATATATATATATGAATATATATATATATATATATATATATATATATATATGAATATATATATATATATATATATATATATGAATATATATATATATATATATATATATATATATATATATATATATATATATATATATATATATATATATATATATATATATATATATATATATATATATATATATATATATATATATATATATATATATATTCATATATATATATATATATATATATATATATATATATATATATATATATATACACACACACATATACACATATATGTATATGTATATTTTGAATGTGCTTGTCTGTGCAAAGTGTGGCACGTGTAATGCTTCAAGGAAATGCGGGTTGGAAGGCTACGGAAGAGCGCTGAAGGCACGCGCTGAGGCCTCGTCGAGCGGGGAGAAAAGGGTCGCTTTCGTGCGTCCTGCGCAGGCGCGAAAGGCCCAGCTGACCAGGTCACGGAGCGCTTGTGCCTTGAGTAGCATTAAACATATTCACTGACATAGTATAATTATATAATCCACAGTGTGTGTGTGTGTGTGTGTGTGTGTATGTATATATATATATATATATATATATATATATATATATATATATATATATATATATATATATATATATATATATATATATATATATATATATATATATATATATATATATATATATATATATATATATATATATACATATATATAAACATATATACTCTGTTTATGCACATATGTATATGAACAAATGCCAACATACACAACAACACACGACAGGTACTTAGACAGACATACAAGCAGCCAAACGCATAGACACACATACATACACGCACCCCAAACACAGACACACACAGACACACCTAACGTCAATATCCCTCCAAGTGTAATAAACTTTCACAGCAAAGGTTATAACACATGACCTTGAACCCCATGTTAATCTCTCGAGGTCACCGGTGTCTCTCTTTCAGCTTTCACCTTTGCAATCAACCTTTCTCATTGCAGACAGTGCCAGTGCCTGTGTCATCGAACGGCTCTGAGTGTCATTCGCTGCTCACTGGCACTTCATGCAATATCTCCTGCAATATCAATCAAC
>NC_091564.1:7032649-7035149 GCF_042767895.1 Penaeus vannamei | reverse complement strand
TTTATCCTTTTTTTTTAATAATTTTTGAAGGGATGTAGGCCTTCAACCCTTCCCCCCTCAACCTCCTTGTACAGTCAAACTACTACAGCACTATGCGGTACTACCACACAACCCAACGTCGATACTTGAAAAGTGGTTTCCGATAACTACTACAAACTGCACATAACCGGAAAGTAGCGCGTGTATGGCTCATAACTACCGTTAGTAATGATGGTTCTACCGTTAATAGTCATAAAATTGTAATTTCACCCGCAGGACTTTTCAAATTCGGTTGTTTATTTATTTATTTATTTATTTATTTGTGTAAATGCGTAAGATCACGCACATACACATGGGAGTGGCTGTGATGCGTTTATTGATAGTTATTCATATAAGGGATTTTATTAGTAAGACTGGAAGCTTAAAGGAAGCACATAGCTGAGTTTAGTTCAAATCTGTTAATATTGCAAAAACAAAATTATTTGACAGTATTTTTTTTTCTCTCTCTCTGTCTCACTCACACACACACACACACACACACACACACACACACACACACACACACACACACACATATATATATATATATATATATATATATATATATATATATATATATATATGTATATATATATATATATGCATTCTTATTATCAATTGGACAACAACTTGTTATTCGATACCACATGCTGAATTTAATCAGCAAGTCAAGCTATAAGAATAAGGTCAATATTATGTACGAATTGACGCCCCCCCCCCCCCCTTTCTCCTTCTGAAAGAGTCGCTGCCAAGTAAAAAAAAAAAAAAAAAAAAAAAAATCTAATTTCGGGAAAAGCAGCGGACGTCTTGATGGCAACACATCTCCCTAAACCCGTCCCTAGCTTCGCTCTTAAAACACCCTTATGACAACTTTTTTTTCGTTCTATCTGCGTGTGTGTGAATGCGTGTCTGTGTTTGCGTGTGTGAGTGTGTGTTTCCGGATGTGTGTGCGTGTGTGTATATTTACTTGTGTGTGTGTGTGCGTTTGCGTATTTGTGTGTGCATTTGTGTGCGCGTTTACGTGTCAATGTGTATGTCTGAGTTTGTGTGTTTCTGTATGTGTTCGTGTGAATGTGCGTGTCTGTGTTTGCGCGTGTGTATGAATGTGTGAGTGTGTTTGATAAAACTGATCACAAAAAAGTTGACTGTCCTTTCCAAATAAGAAAAAAAATAATACCGTCATATTTTTTTCTTTTTATGGTCTCATTTCCATTATGCAGTAGAATGTCTGTTTAGCTAATGTGTCTAAATTGGAAAAATACGGAAATGTGGTTAATGTGGGAGACTCCCCAGGGACGGTCCATTAATCTAATTTGATCTCTCTCTCTCTCTCACCACCCTCTCTCTATATATCTCTCACTCTCATTCTCCCTTCTCTCTATCTCTCTCTCCCTCTCTGTCTGTCTGTCTGTCTGTCTCTCTCACCACCCTCTCTCACCTTATCGCTCTTTCACTCGCCTCTCTTTTCTCTCTCTCTCATTCTCCCTTTTACTCTTTCTCTCGCCCTCTCTCTTTCATTCTCACTCTCATTTTTACCCTCATTTTCCCGCTCCCCCACCTCTCTCTCTCTCTCTCTCTCTCTTTCACTCTCATTCTCTTTTTCTCTTTCTCTCGCTCTCTCACTTTCACTTTCACCCTCACTCTCCCTCTCTCTCTCCCTTCCTCTCTTTTTTCACATACTCCCATTCACCCACTCTCTCTTTCTCTTTCTCTCTCTCCCTCTCCCTTCCTCTCTCCCTCTTTCACTTACTCTCATTCTCTCTCTCTCCCTCTCTCCCCCTTCCTCCCTCCCATCTCTCTCTCTCTCTCCCATCTCTCTCTCGCACACACATTGAGTTTCGAAGCGACGTCATACGAACAAAATCTAATCAATTGATTTGCGGACAGGAGTTCCAAGCCTCTTTGAGACCGTGTTCGAATCCATTTCCATCGTGCGTGTTTTCCTCTGCAATGGTTCTTATCCTTTTATCGGGATTGTTCAATTCCTTTTTTTCATTTTTGTGTCAGTTTATTTATGAATAGATCTTTATTTCATTCATTTTTTCTTGCTTATTCTTTAATAATACCCTATCGTTTCAAGCTTCGCGTTCGTGGTTTTTAATCATTCTATAGACGATTAAATGTAGATTTTGGGGGAGTAAATTGCACTAGGTAAGTCACCTCTCACCGTTTACGTTAACTATTTTCTCCTCTTTTTTCTGCGTTTGGCTCTCGTTTGATTCTGGAAGTTACTTTTCTTCTTCATTGTTGGCGCCGATAGAGGGGGTTTGAGAAAGGGTGACAGGGTTGAGGAGGACGGAGAAGGTTGAAGGGGGAAGTGCAGGTTGAGGAGGTCGAGTCAGGGAGAGGAAGTGGTGGTAGGTTGAGGACGTAGCAGGTTGAGAGGGGAAGTGCAGGTTGAGGAGGTCGAGTCAGGGAGAGGTAGTGGTGGTAGGTTGAAGGGGACGTAGCAGGCTGGAAGGGGAATTACAGGTTGAGGAAG
>NC_091564.1:7000149-7002649 GCF_042767895.1 Penaeus vannamei | reverse complement strand
ACACACACACTCTCTCTCTCTTTCTCTTCTCTCTCCCTTTCTACCTCTCTCTTCTCACTCTCTCTCCCTCCCCCTCTCTCTCTCTCTTTGTCTTTGTCTGTTTCCCTTTCTCTTTTCAATGCGTGTGTGATTTAGGGAAATACGATCTTCCTTTTGCTCTCACTTGCCTTGGATGTTCATTTCCATAATTAACTTACTCACTAACACCTATCTAAAAGATAATCATATCGTATCTGCATCGTGCACTAAAGATAACTTGATTTATATCTGCATGCTATTGTAGCGCACAAAATGGGTCAAAGGACCTTCCAAAACCTGTTCATTAATCTATTCACTAATCTGTTTACAGTAAGGATCATGAAGATTAAATCAGATTTTTGGATTAACAATATAATAGGTACGTATGTTGTTTTTAAATTTTGTCTTCGATGGCATTTAAAAACAAACAAAACCAAACACACAAACTCTTTCTCATATACACAAACAAATATACACACACATAAACACAAACACAAACACAAACACACAAGCAAACCAACACACGACATCCCTCCACCTCATAATTGGAATCCCTCGCCTCCAACAAACAAAACCAAACACAAAAACTCTCTCTCTCTCTCACACAAACAAACAAACAAACACACACAAACAAACAAACAAACAAACACACGACATCCCTCCAACTCATAATTGGAATCCCTCGCCCCCAACAAGCCAAACCAAACACAACATTTTCTCTCTCTCACACAAACACACAAACAATGACACAAACGTAAACACACACACACACACAAACAAACAAACAAACACACGACATCCCTCCACCTCATAATTGGAATCCCTCGCCTCCAACAAACAAAACCAAACACAAAATTCTCTCTCTTACACACAAACAAACACAAACAAACACAAACAGCCAAACAACAAACGTAAACATTACACAAACAAACACACGACATCCCTCCACCTCATAATTGGAATCCCTCGCCTCCAACAAACAAAACCAAACACAAAAACTCTCTCTCTCTCTCACACAAACAAACAAACAAACACACACACAAACACAAACTGCAAACACACACAAACAAACACACGACATCGATATCTAACTCATAACTGGAATCCCTCTCGTCCCAACAACAAAACCAAAACACACAAACTTCTTGTTTCTCACACACAAACAAACAAACACACACACACAAACAGGAGACACACAAACGTAAACACACACAAACAAACAAACAAACAAACACACGACATCCCTCCAACTCATAACTGGAATCCCTCGCCCCAACAAACCAAACCAAACACACAAACTCTCTCTCACACACACAAACAAACAAATTCAAATAAACACACACACAAACACAAACGTAAACACACACACAAACAAACCAACAAACACACGACATCCCTCCACCTCATATTTGGAATCCCTCGCCCCCAACAAGCCAAACCAAACACAACATTTTCTCTCTCTCACACACAAACAGACACACAGACACACAAACAGACACACAGACACACACAAACGTAAACACACACAAACAAACAAACAAACACACGACATCCCTCCACCTCATAACTGGAATCCCTCGGCCCCAACCCGATTCCAATATCACGTAATTTAAGGTCATCTGCATCGGGTTAACAGTGTCATGAGGATCCATCAGTGACGGTTCATTGCACTAATGTATGCTCGACGACACAGCGGAATGGTGGAATGAGAGGTCGGTGTGAGAATGAGATGTGGGGGGTGGGTTCTGTGGCTTTTTTTTGTGGTGTGTGAGTGTGTGGTGTTCGTTGTAGGTGTGGGTGTGTGGGTGGGGGGTGGGAGGGTGTCTCTTTCTCTTTCTCTCTCTTTCTTTCTCTCTCTCTCTCTTTCTTTCTCTTTCTTTCTTTCTTTCTCTCTCTCTCTTTCTCTCATCTCTCTCTCTCTCTCTCTCTCTGTCCTCTTTCTGTCTCTTTCTCTTCTATCTCACTCTCTCTCTCTCTCTCTCTCTCTCTCTCTCTCTCTCTCTCTCTGTCTCTCTCTCTCTCTCTCTCCTCTCTCTCTCTCTCTCTCTCTCTCTCTCTCTCTCTCTCTCTCTCTCTCTCTCTCTCTCTCTCTCTCTCTCTCTCTCTCTCTCTCTCTCAGTATCTAACTCACTCTCTCCCTTTCTCTCTCGCTCTTTCTCTCTCACTACTCTCTCCCTCTTTCTCTCTCTCTCTCTCCCTTCTCTCTCTCTCTCTCTCTCTCTCTCTCTCTCTCTCTCTCTCTCTCTCTCTCTCTCTCTCTCTCTCTCTCTCTCTCTCTCTCTCTCTCTCTTTCTCTCTCTCTCTTTCTCTCTTTATATTAATAGAAATAGATAGATAGATAGAGAGATAGAGAGATATAGATAGATAGAGAGAGAGAGATAGATAGATAGACAAGTAGATAGATAGATAAATAGATATATAGATAGATAGACAAGTAGATAGATAGATAAATAGATATATATAGATAGATAGATAAATATAT
>NC_091564.1:6980149-6982649 GCF_042767895.1 Penaeus vannamei | reverse complement strand
GCCAGCGGCGCCCCGACAAAGGAGCGATGGCGACCAGATGGAGGGATTTACGTTCAGCACAATACTCGCCGCAGAAAATGTACTTCCTTTTTCTTGGAAAATTGCCAGTTGTTGTCAGAGCGCCTCCTTGTACTCTGTTTCGTGTTTGTCCGCAAATATTTGCACGGTCCACAGGTCGTGTGTGAATAAAGGGTTTTTTAGTGTGTGTCTGCGTGTGATCTGTTGTTTCCAGGGTAATAAATCGTCATTCGGTGGTCGAGCGAAGTGATATGCTAATCTATCTGGAGTGAGAAAGATGATTAAGATTAAGATTTAGATCCATCTGTTTGTTTGTCTACCAGTCTATCTGTCCATTTATCTAGTTATCTATCTATCTATCACACATGCGCATATATATGTATATATATATATATATATATAGAGAGAGAGAGAGAGAGAGAGAGAGAGAGAGAGAGAGAGAGAGAGAGAGAGAGAGAGAGAGAGAGAGAGAGAGAGAGAGAGAGAGAGAGAGAGAGAGAGAGAGAGAGAGAGAGAGAGAGAGAGAGAGAGAGAGAGAGAGAGAGAGAGAGAGAGAGATTTCAGTGTGTGTGTGCATACTTACACGCACGTATGTATGTATGTATGCATATCTAATTGTGTGTGTGTGTGTGTGTGTGCGTAAAAAGCAAACTTTTGATTCAAATATAAACCTGCATTATGTTCTCTTTTTGTTTCTTCTTCATCTAATTCGTGTAACAAATGCTATCGATCCGATATTGATTTGCTGTTAACCAAGAACAAGGGAGAACAGCACTCGTAATGAATGTCTAAAGAAAAAAAATTATTAGCTCCAGAGTATAAAAAAAAATCGTTATCTTCTCTCAATTATCTCTTCTTTGTTTCTTCTCCTCCTGTTTTCTCTCCTTAGCTCCAGAGTATAAAAAAATATCTTCTCTCAATTATCTCTTCTTTGCTTCTTCTCCTCCTGTTTTCTCTCCTTCTCTTCCTCTCCCTCAGTTACCCCAAAGAATCGAGATAGCAGGAGAGCTAAAAAGAAAAGGTGAAACTGCGGCTCCTTGGACATTTTCTCGAGATATTATCAAAATCATCTTATTTTACATTTCCAAAGTCTCTTTAATGGTTTCTTAGATTATCATTAACTACATTCTATCGCATTATCTTTCTTGGCCTAGATGCTCTTAATTCTGGCAAGTAATTAGGAATATTCCTTTTCTCTCTCTCTCTCTCTCTCTCTCTCTCTCTCTCTCTCTCTCTCTCTCTCTCTCTCTCTCTCTCTCTCTCTCTCTCTCTCTCTCTCTCTCTCTCTCTCTCTCTGTCTCTCTCTCTCTCTTCTTCTATTTTTTTTCCTTGAGTGTCTTTTACTTTATTGTATGTTTCACTTCTTTGCTATTCTATCTACTTCATTATTCATTTTTCTTCATTATTCACAGTCGTGAGAGATTCATGGAATATCTGGTGAAAATGTATATTTTTTAGGTTTCTTTGTTATTCTTCTCTCTTCTATATCACTATTCTTATTATAATTATTTTCCTTTCTCTCTGTTTTTTATAAGTATTAAAAATGTCGTTATCTTCTCTCAATTATCTTTTCTTTGCTTCTTCTCCTCCTGTTTCTCTCCTTCTCTTCCTCTCCCTCTTCTTCATAATTAGGGGAATATGAACGAAAAAGAATAAGAGAAGATATTGCGAAAGTGTGGGAATAAGAAACGTGAAGAAACGAAATCAGCGAAGCATAACGAAAATAGAAAAAAAAGACAAATTGTAAAAGAAAACGAAAATGAAAAAATATAATACGTAATATGAACAGCATGAGTAAGAAGAAATAACAACAAGAAAGAATAGAAAGAAAGAAAAAAAAGGTTAACTTGAAGACACTTGAGATAATACAAGAGAAAAAGGTGCAGTAATTAACAAGATCCAGATGTCCTCATAAATTATTTCTTTCTCGTCGGATATTAGAACAAAATCGGTTATTTCTTATCTCATTCCTCTTATAAAAATATTGTTTATTGACTTCGTTGAGAGAGGCAGAATGGGGGAGGGGGGCGGTGAGGGAGGGAAGGTCTGTGCGTGTGAATGAGTGAGTGAATGTGTGTGTGTCTGTGTGTGTGTGTGTGTGTGTGTGTGTGTGTGTGTGTGTGTGTGTGTGTGTGTGTGTGTGTGTGTGTGTGTGTGTGTGTGTGTGTGTGTGTGGGTGTGTGTGTGTGTGTGTGTGTGTGTGTGTGTGTGTGTGTGTGTGTGTGTGTGTGTGTGTGTGTGTGTGTGTGTGTGTGTGTCAGTGTGTATGTGTGTGTGTGCGTGTGTGTGTGTGTGTGTGTGTGTGTGTGTCAGACAGACATGCATACAAATAAACAGACAGAGAAACCGACAAAGGCATAAAAACTCACGGAGACCCCCCCCCCCAAAAAAAAAAAAATGATGTTAATAATAAAATGATAATGATATTAATAATATTATCAATAGTATTAATAATATCAATAATAATAACAATAACAATAAT
>NC_091564.1:6962649-6965149 GCF_042767895.1 Penaeus vannamei | reverse complement strand
TCCCCTCTTCTCTAAGCCTCAAAATAATCCTGCAGAACTTAGGAGTAATTTACGAACTATCTGTAACTTTGTGGCTAATAGGATTAATGACCTTCGTTTGCCTATTATCTCGGAGCAATTCATGACGGTAAGATATTAGGGATCGTCTGTTCTGTGAAAGTGGTATTATTTCAGCTGAGAAATTGGTTTTGTACTTTTTTTTTATAATTTATCATTTATATTCCCGTTATTATTATCATTATCATGATTATCATCGTTATCATCATCAGTAATATTATTTCTATCATTATCATCAATACTATCAATATTATCATCATATTTTTTATTGTTATTATTATTTTCATTATTATTATCATTATCATTATCATCATTATCATTATCATTATCATCATAATCATCATTATCATTATTGCTATTATCAAGACTAATATTGATATCATTATTATTATCGTTTTAATACTATTGTTATTATTACAAATACCATTATTGCTATTATAATTTTTATTATTACTATTATCACATTATCATTTTTATCATTATCTTCATTATCACATCTATTATCAATATCTTCATTATCCTATCTATTATCATTATCTTCCTTACCTAATCTGTTATCATTATCATCAATTATTATTATTATATTTGTTGTTATTAATACTATTATCATCATTATCATTGTTATGTATATCATTATTATCTTCAGGATTACTATTATCATCATAACTATTATCATCATCATTATTATTATTGTTATTATAATTATCATTATCATCATTATTATTACCATTATAATTATTAGTAATTTGTTATCATTATCATAATTCTCGTTATCAATATTATAATTATTATCATTATGCGTGTGTGTGAGTATGTATGTATGTATGTATGTATGTATGTATGTATGTGTGTGTGTGTGTGTGTGTGTGTGCGTGTGTGTGTGTGTGTGTGTGTGTGTGTGTGTGTGTGTGTGTGTGTGTGTGTGTGTGTGTGTGTGTGCGTTTACATCTATGTACGCAATATAAAGCACGAAAAGACTAAACGAGATAAAGAGAAATAGAAAGAAAAAGGGAAAGTGACAGAGAAGAAAAGGAGGGAGAGACAAAGATGAGAAAAAAGAAACAGAAAAAAGACAGAGAGACAAAGAGGAAAATAGACAAGAAACAGATAAACAGACACAGAAAGGAAACAAAAAATAACATAAGCGAGAAAATGAACAATGATAAAACAAAAACAAGAAAATGAACAAACAAAGAAGAGAAAATACAAAGAATTTAATTATAAACCAATTTATAAATCTGAAAGGCACGGATCAAGGTTCGATTTAGCCAACCACAAAATTTCTATTCATAATATATAGAAATAATTTCACGTTTGTAATTAAATTTGTCTTGGTAAATTCAGTGAACCCGTTTCGTCTTTTGAGGAAATTCAGTGAAATATTGCTTTTGTCTGTATGCAAAATTATGCTCATAACTTTAGTGTTTTTGAATGCGTGTATGAATGATGTATATACCCTGCGTGAATAAATATAAGTGAATATATTGCGAAGTATCTCTCTTTCTATTTCTGTCTGTTTCTCTATCTATCAAGGTAGCTTTCATTTATTTAGTTATCTATCTGTCTGTCTACTTTTTTATTAATGAATCTATCTGTCTTCTATATATTCATGTACCCATCTATCTACTTATACGTTTGTTTAATTGTTTATTTGTCTATTTGTTCATCTATTTATCCATCTGTCTATCTACCCACTTATCTACCTCCCAACCTATTCATCTATTTGTCTATGTATATCTATCTTTCTGTTCAACCACCCATCCATCTATCTATCCAACTATCCATCCATCTATCTATCTCTCTATTTATCTTTCTCTCTATCTCTATATCCATCTATCTATCTATGCAATCCTCCATCCACCCATCTATCTATCTATTTATCTATTCACTAATCCATTCCATCTATCTACCTAAATCTATCGACTTATCCAACCGGATATCTTTCTATCTATCTCTATATCTATCCATCTATCTACCTATCTATATACATATCAATCTATCATTCGACCAGCCAACCTCTCCACCCACGAGGTCTTCTCTACAGGAGGGAGGAAGAGGGGAGAGGAGGGAGAGAGAGGAGGGAAGAGGGGGGAGAGGAGGGGAAGGGAGGTGGGGAGGGAGGGGAGAGGAGGGAAGAGGGAGGGAGGGAGAGGACGGAGGGAGGAGGGAGAAGAGGTAGGGAGGAGGCAAGGAGGAGGGAGGGAGTAGGAGAGGGAGAGGAGGGAGGAGGGAGAGGAGAGGAGGCATGGAAGGGAGGGGAGGGAGGGGAGAAGGGAGGAAGGGAGGGGAGGCAAGGAGGAGGGAGGTAGAGCAAGGACGAGTTAGGAGGGGGAGGGAGAGGACGGAGGGATGGAGGGAGAAGATGAAGGGAGAAGACAGGGAGAGGAGGGAGAAGACAAGGAGAGGAGGGAGGAGGGAGGAGGGAGGAAGAGAAGAGAGAGGA
>NC_091564.1:6955149-6957649 GCF_042767895.1 Penaeus vannamei | reverse complement strand
GTGTCTTTGGTGTGTGTGTTTGTGTCCCTCATCCTCTTCCTCCCTCACTTCTTCTCTCCCTTCTCCTCCTTCTCTTCCCTATCCTTTCTCTCTGTTCATCGCATCCTCTCCCTCTAATTCTCTTCCCATCCCCTTGTAACCTCTCCGTTTCTCACATTCCCTTTTCGCTCTCCTTATCTCTTTCTCTCCGTCTCTGCTTCTCTTCTTATCCTCCCTTTCCCTTTCCTCCTGTCCTCTCTGTCTCACTCTTTCCCTCTCCCTTTCCCTTTCTTTCCTTCTACATCTCTCCCTCCTCTTCTCCCCTTTCTTTTCCCTTTCCTCCTATCCTGCTTTCCTCTCCCCTCTTCTTCTCCTTGTCCATCTATCCCTCTTGCTCTTCCCTTCCCTTTCCATTTCCCTCTCAACCTCTTTCTCCCTTTCTCGCTTCCTCTCCCTCTCCCTCTCCCTTTCTTTCCATACCTCTCCCTCTTCCCTTCCCTTTCCATTTCCCTCTCAACCTCTTTCTCCCTTTCCCGCTTCCTCTCCCTCTCCCTCTCCCTTTCTTTCCATACCTCTCCTTCTTCCCTTCCCTTTCCATTTCCTTCTAACTCTCTCTCTCCCTTTCCCGCTTCCTCTCCTTCTCCCTCTCCCTTTCCTTCCACACCTCTCCGTCCTCTCCCTCTCCCTCTCCTTCTCCCTCTCCCTCTCCCTCTCCTTCTCCCTCTCCCTCTCCCTTTCTTTCTTCACCTCTCCCTCTCTCTCATTTTCCTGAAGCCTCAACGCAAGGCGGAACTTCAATCGCCAGTCAAAAGTATATTCCATTCTGTATCATATCTTTCTTCAATATTATATTTCATTCATATTTACTTGGTCAGAAAAAAATGCGACCTTCAGGTTTGAAAATTGAAAACATCAATAATCTGGAAAGGTAAATTTCAGTCGACACAATAGCAACGATGCAATATTTACGTTAAAAGAATGAGGTTCTAAAAATAGACCAGGAATCGTAATATAAAATCATTACACAATAAAACCGGTATGAGCTTTCTAAAGTGTAATCTCATAAGTCTTGTATTTCGCCAAAGCGCCAGTGACTTAGATAACATTGTGAGAAAAGCAAACAGACAACGAAATATGAATTAATTATCATATGAAAGCAAAGAGACATTCATTGCATATGCTGATAAGACACGACCATTCCATTGCAATGTAATCATATGTCTACACACAAGCTTATTTTGTATAACGAAAAGCAGCATTCTCAGCAATTTAATATGGCTTTTGAGGGATACAGTTGACAAAAAATATATATATAATTAAATAATAATGATAATACAAACAAAGACAATAATAGTAAAATAAATAAATAAAGAAAACAAGAAAAAACAGAATAGGAAAAAAATATACAATAATAATGATAATAATATAAAAGATAATAATGATAATGATAATAATATAAAAGATAATAATGATAATGATAATAATATAATAAGAAGAAGATAAAACAAAATAAAACAAAATAAAAAGCAGCATTCTCAACGGAATACAGTTTTTGAGGTGAACAATAGACTAAAAAATAATGACAATAAAAAAAGAATAAAGATTAAATCCATGTGCCCGTTTCATTAAACTGGATATAACATTGGGCTCCGAAGCAATATCAAAACGAAATTGAAAGTTAAAGTTAACCTTTCCTTGAACAGCAACGGACGCGGGTATGAGATTAACAGCATACAATACACGACGGAAAAATTAAAGGAAAAATACAAAATACACAAAGGAAAAAGGAGATAAACAGCATACAATACACAACGGAAAAAATTAAAGGAAAAATACAAAATACACAAAGGAAAAAGGAGATAAACAGCATACAATACACAACGGAAAAAATTAAAGGAAAAATACAAAATACACAAAGGAAAAATGAGATTAACAGCATACAATACACAACGGAAAAATTAAAGGAAAAATACAAAATACACAAAGGAAAAAGGAGATTAACAGCATACAATACACAACGGAAAAAATAAAGGAAAAATACAAAATACAAAATACACAAAGGAAAAATGAGATTAACAGCATACAATACACGACGGAAAAAATAAAGGAAAAATACAAAATACACAAAGGAAAAATTAAATTAACAGCATACAATACACAACGGAAAAAATAAAAGAAAAATACAAAATACAAAATACACGACGGAAAAAATAAAGGAAAAATACAAAATACAAAATACACAAAGGAAAAATTAAATTAACAGCATACAATACACGACGGAAAAATTAAAGGAAAAATACAAAATACAAAATACACAAAGGAAAAATTAAATTAACAGCATACAATACACAGCGGAAAAATTAAAGGAAAAATACAAAATACAAAATACACAAAGGTAAAATGAGATAAACAGCATACAATACACAACGGAAAAAGGATTCGTTAATGATGATAAATAATAAATTAGTTCAAACGTTAAAGGTATTCTTTATTCCACGGAAATGATGTTTAAAATTTCTAA
>NC_091564.1:6947649-6950149 GCF_042767895.1 Penaeus vannamei | reverse complement strand
AAAAACAATGAAATAAAACAGAAACCTTCACCCCTATAACAACAACAACAATAAAACAAACAAAACAAAATAAAAAAACAATTTAATAAATACTTCACCCCTATAACAACAACAACAATAAAACAAACAAAACAAAAAAAAAAAACAAAAAAATAAAAAAAAAACCCTCACCCCTATAACAACAACAACAATAAAACAAAACAAAACAAATCTAAATAAAAAAAAAACAATAAAATAAAATAAAAAACCTTCACCCCTATTTCAACAACAACAATAAAACAAACAAATCTAAATAGAAAAAACAATAAAATCAAACAGAAACCTTCACCCCAATAACAACAACAACAATAAAACAAACAAAACAAAATAAAAAAACAATAAAATAAAACAGAAACCCTCACCCCTATAACAACAACAATAAAACAAACAAATCTAAATAAAAAACAATAAAATAAGACAGAAACCTTCACCCCTATAACAACAACAACAATAAAACAAACAAAACAAAATGAAAAAAAAAACAATACAATAAAATTAAAATATACACCCCTATATCAACAACATCAATAAAACAAACAAATCTAAATAAAAAAAAAAAACAATAAAATCAAACAGAAACCTACACCCCTATAACAACAACAACACCACCAATAAAACAAACAAAACAAAACAAAACAATAAAATAAAATAAAAAGCCTACACCCCTATTTCAACAACAACAACAATAAAACAAACAAAACAAAAAAACAATAAAATAAAACAAAAAACCTACACCCCTATAACAACAACAATAAAACAAGCAAATCTAAATAAAAACAAACAATAAAATCAAACAGAAACCTACACCCCTATAACAACAACAACAACAACAACAATAAAACAAACAAATCTAAACAAAAATAAATAAAACAAAATATAAAACCCACACCCCTATTTCAACAACAACAATAAAACAAACAAATCTAAAAAAAAAATAAAAAAATAAAAAATAAAATAAGATAAAAACCTAAACCTATTTCAACCACAGATACCTCTATCGCTCCGTGCTCTCTCTCCGACCCAACCGGACTCAGCGGCAATCGAAAGAAGTCAACCAGGTGGAAACAGATGCTAGAAATGCTACTGCAACATCACTGCAGCTTCGTGTTGGCCCGTCTTCTGTTGCTACGCTGATCTTCGTACCCAGATCAGGAGGGAGTGAGGTAGGGAGGGAGAGGGAGGGAGAGGGAGAGGGAGGGAGAGGGATTGAGGGAGGGAGGGAGAGGGAGGGGGAGGGAGGGAGAGAGACATAGAGAGAGAGAGAGAGATAAAAAGAAAGAGACAGAGAGAGGGTGGAAGCGATGGAGAGAGAGAAAAGAGAGAGACAGAGAGAGGGAGAGGGAAGGAGAGAGAAAGAAAGAAAGAGAAACAGACATACAAAAGACAGAAAGAGAGAGAGAGAGAGAGAGAGAGAGGAGAGAGAGAGAGAGAGAGAGAGAGAGAGAGAGAGAGAGAGAGAGAGAGAGAGAGGAGAGAGAGAGAGAGAGAGAGACTGAGAGAGGGAGAGGGAAGGAGAGAGAAAGAAAAAAAAAGAGAGAGAGACAGACATACAACGACAGACAGAAAGAGAGCGAGAGAGAGAGAGAGAGAGAGAGAGAGAGAGAGAGAAGAGAGAGAGAGAGAGAGAGAGAAGAGTGAGAGAGAGAGAGAGAGAGAGAGAGAGAGAGAGAGAGAGAGAGAGACAGACATACAACGACAGACAGAAAGAGAGCGAGAGAGAGAGAGAGAGAGAGAGAGAGAGAGAGAGAGAGAGAGAGAGAGAGAGAGAGGAGAGAGAGAGAGAGAGAGAGAGAGAGAGAGAGAGAGAGAGAGAGAGAGAGAGAGAGAGACTGAGACTAGAGAGAGAGGGAGGGAAGGAGAGAGAAAGAAAAAAAGAGAGAGAGACAGACATACAACGACGGACAGAAAGAGAGCGAGAGAGAGAGAGAGAGAGAGAGAGAGAGAGAGAGAGAGAGAGAGAGAGAGAGAGAGAGAGAGAGAGAGAGAGAGAGAGAGAGAGAGAGAGAGAGAGAGAGAGAGAGAGAGAGAGAGAGAGAGAGATGTTAGAAGGAAGATCGCAATTCTATTTTGAAATAAGGTTACGGAAAGTTTGTTTGACTTGGGATATACGATATTTTTCTTTCTCTATTTTGACGTCTGGATTCTTTCATCAAAACAGGGCGTCTTTCCTATTTGTTTATTAATCTATTTCTTTATGTACTATTCTTATTTATTCATATATTGTAAGTTTCAGCACGAACTCATTATCATTGCTTTCTCGTCTTCATTTCTTTTCTTTTGTCATTCCGATACAACATCAGAATCATGGTATATTAACGAATGATTGACATAGATGATAAATTACTAAATCTTGTTAATAAAGCGCAGAGACCTTAATGAATGCACTAT
The DNA here is from genome assembly GCF_042767895.1 of Penaeus vannamei. Lineage (NCBI taxonomy): Eukaryota > Metazoa > Arthropoda > Malacostraca > Decapoda > Penaeidae > Penaeus > Penaeus vannamei. The sequence goes on along the minus strand of NC_091564.1, from coordinate 6,947,722 downwards.
ATATTCGGTTGACTGAGAACGTTCTTTAACATGATAACGTTCTTTTTGTGTAGTATCATAAACGTTCTTTTAG
>NC_091564.1:6934925-6939925 GCF_042767895.1 Penaeus vannamei | reverse complement strand
AGAGAGAAAGGGAGAGACAGACAGACAGATAGAGAGAAAGAGACAGAGAGAGAGAGATAGACAGACAGACAGACAGACAGATAGAGAGAAAGAGACAGAGAGTGAGAGAGAGGGGGGACGCAAAATGCAAAGTGCGGTAAATGCAAAGAAACAAAGATAAAATCATTTTCCTTTCCACTGAACGGTTCGCCAGTAAATATCAAAATCAAATTATATCGCTCAAGTTAAATTCAAATTTCCTTTTTATGATTAAGATGCAAAGAAATAACAGGTTTTACTTTTACAAAAAATAACAAATTAAAAATATTTAGTACATGAATCACAAATCCAGAACAATTTGCATAAGAATAATATATACATATAAGAAACTTGAATTAGCATTCAAAGCCATCGTAGTTACCACGATTTACATTAAAAAAAAAACAACATCTCAACTTGCCTGACTTTCCATGCGGCAAAGTGTCCCAAAGTGGCAGCGAAGTTGAGTCAACTGTGCAGCGATAATACAACTCTCCTCCTTGTGCTTCCATGGTGATACATTTTGTATGAATATATGTGTGTGTGATATATATATATATATATATATATATATATATATATATATATATATATATATATATATATATATATATATATATATATATATATATATATATGTGCATGTATGTATGTATTTATGTATAGGTGTGTGTGTGTGTGTGTGTGTGTGAGTATGTGTATGTGTGTGTGTGTGTGAGTGTGTGTATGTGTGTGTGTGTGTGTGTGTGTGTATGTGTGTTTGTGTGTGAGTGTGTGTGTGTTTGTGTGAGTGTGTGTATGTGCATGTGTGTGAGTGTGTGTGTGTGTGAGTGTGAGTATGTGTGTGTGTGACAGAGAGTGTGAGTGTGTGTGTGTGTGTGTGTGTGTGTGTTTGGATTTGTGTGACACACACACACACACACACACACACACACACACACACATATATATATATATATATATATATATATATATATATATATATATATATATATATATATATATATATATGAATATATATATATATATATATATATATATATATATATATATATATATATATATATATATATATATACATATATATGCACACAATTATATAGTTATCAAACCATATTACAAAGGCTGAATGATATCGAATCTATGGGAAGGAATTCCTCCTCGTGGACCGCTTCCCAGAACGAGTCCCACTTGGCTGTTCCATCAATCCAATTTCAATTCAGTCACATTTATCCAACACAGGATATTGCTCCGTCTAATCTCGCTTCCCTTTTGATCGAGGGAATGGCGAGCACGACCGTCGGAGTAATTCTGCGCACTTGTTTGTTATTAGCGAAAGAGTGTCAAATCACATGAAGGGAGATTTGGAGAGTATCAAAAGATGTGTATGAATTATCACACATGCAAATACATACACGCACATACGGGCACGTAGTCACACGAACACACAAACACATACACACACACGCACAAATAAATACACACACACACTCACACACACAAACAAATAAATACTCATACACACACACACACAAATAAATAATCACAAACACACACACACACAAACAAACACTCACACAAACACTCCCCACACACCCTTTGACCACCCATAAACAAAATAAATAAACAAATAAACTAGAAATAAATACCAACAGCTTCAGGACAATAACAAACCCTACCTTTATATACCCTTCCATATGACATCATCCATCAGTTATATCAACACCTACACAGGAGAAGCGCATGTCGGCGTCCCGTTCATGTCATATCGCATAGAGGCTTGAAATCGGGTAATACCAAGCTCTGTGACTTCAGGACTCCCTCTCCCTCTCCCCCATCCCCTCCCCTCCCCCTCCTTTTCCCTCTCCCTCTCCATCTCCTTCTCCCCCTTCCCCTTCCCTTCCTCTCCTTCGCCCTTTCTCTCTCTCTCTCTCTCTCTCTCCCTCTCTCTCTCTCTCTCTCTCTCTCTCTCTCTCTCTCTCTCTCTCTCTCTCTCTGTCTCTAGGTCTCTCTTTCTGTCTCTCTTTCTGTCTCTCTGTCTCTCTTTCTGTCTCTCGGTCTCTCTTTCTGTCTCTCGGTCTCTCTTTCTGTCTCTATCTCTGTCTCTCTGTCTCTCTTTCTGTCTCTCGGTCTCTCTTTCTGTCTCTCGGTCTCTCTTTCTGTCTCTCGGTCTCTCTTTCTGTCTCTCGGTCTCTCTTTCTGTCTCTCTGTCTCTCTTTCTGTCTCTCTCCAGAGTGGAATGGAATAAGCCTTCGCGGAATGATTTTCTCTAGAGAGTGTTTTTCGTGATTGTAGTTATGCTAATGAATATTGGATTTGAGTGTTTTCTGTGTCTACCGCACTAGCTCTCTTTCTCTCTTTATATCTGTCTGTTTCTCTCCTTGCCAGACTCTCTATTTCCTTTACCTCTCCCCTCACGCCTCCTTCCCTCTCCTTCCCCTTCTCTCTTCTCTCCCTCTCTCTTTTTATCTGTATATCTTTCTGTCTATCTGTCTCTCTGTCTGTCTCTGTCTCTGTGTATGTCTCTCTCTTTCTTTCTTTCTCTCTCTCTCTCTCTCTCTGTCTCTCTCTGTCTCTCTCTCTCTCTCTCTCTCTCTCTGTCTCTCTCTCTCTCTCTCTGTCTCTCTCTCTCTCTCTCTCTCTCTCTCTCTCTCTCTCTCTCTCTCTCTCTCTCTCTCTCTCTCTCTCTCTCTTTCTCTCTCTCTCTCTCTCTCTCTCTCTCTCTCTCTCTCCTCTCCCTTTCCATCTCCCTCTCCTCTCCATCTCCATCTCCCATCTCCATCTCCATCTCCATCTCCATCTCCATCTCCCTCTCCCTCTCCCGCTCCCTCTCCCTCTCCCTTTCCCTCTCCCCCTTCCCTTCCCCTCCCTTTCCCTTTCCCTCTCCATCTCCCTCTCCCTCTTCCCCTTCCCTTCCCCTTCCCCTTCCTTTCCTCCCCTCTACCTCCCTCTCTGCTTCAAAAGGCATCCCTTCAAGAAACCTGACATCTATAACACCCTGCTCTCGCTAGTCAAAAGCCCAGGGTAATGACTATTGTATGACATCAGACAGACTCGTGACCAACTCCTGTAGAATGACTTAAATTTATATTAATCAACAGTCTGTATAAACTTAATGTCAACCTAGATTTATAACAGTTACACGCTAGACCTGTAGACAGGAAGGGGGAGATGGAAAAAGAGGAGAGAGAGTAGAGGTTGCGAGAGGCAGATTGATGAAGGAGCTGTTAGAGTTAGAGAGAGAGAGAGAGAGAGAGAGAGAGCAGAGAGAGAGGGAGTTATTAAGCATAGACAGACAGACAGTATCAGAGAGCATCACATCGCTATCACAGACATTATCACAGAGATAGGTAGAGATGCATTAAGAGAGAGTAATGTAGAGTAGTGTGTAAGCTGTCAGCTATAGACATCAGCTTCGTCGAAGGAAATAGGAAATACCTTTTGAAGCATCATTTCAACTGCAAGAGAGACATAACTGCAAGAGTGACACTCCAGAGGCTGTTCCTTTCGAAATGCATATTTCTCGTGAGGCAGAATTCTTAAGTTACGATAATGGGACGATAATGCGGATTATTACTAGAGCATGAAATATAATCTGTGCATTTTTCTTGCTCTCTCTGTCTGTCTAGGTTTCTTTTTCTCTCTTTCTTTTTCTCTCTCTCTCTCTGTGGTTCATTTTCACTTTCTTTCTCTCTGTCTCTTTCTCTTTCCCTCCCTCTCTCTCTCTCTCTCTCTCTATCTATCTATCTATCTATCTATCTCTTTCTCTCTCTCTCTCAACTTCTCTCTCTCTCTCTCTCTCTCTCTCTCTCTCTCTCTCTCTCTCTTCTCTCTCTCTCTCTCTCTCTCTCTCTCTCTTTCTCTCTCTCTCTCTCTCTTCTCTCTCTCTCTCTCCTTCTTCTTCTCTCTCTCCCTCTCCCTCTCCCTCTCCCTCTCCCTCCTCCCTCTCCCTCTCCTCCTCTCCCTCTCCCTCTCCTCCTTCTTCCTCTCTTCCTCTCTTCCTCTCCTTCTCTCTCTTTCTCTTCCTTTTCCTCTCCTTCTTCCTTCTTCTTTCCTCTCCCTCTCCCCTTCCTTCCTTCTCCCTCTCCCTCTTCCTTTCCTCTCCCTCTCCCTCTCCCTTCTTCCTTCTCCCTCTCTCCCTCTCCTCCTCTTCTCCTCTTCCTCTCCCTCTCCCTCTTCCTCTCTCCTTCTCCCTCTCCCTCTTCCTTCTCTCCTCTCCCTCTCCCTCTCCTTCTCTCTCCCTTCTCCTTCTCCTCTCCCTCTCCCTCTCCCTCTCCCTCTCCTTTCTCTTCCTCTCCCTCTCTTCCTCTTCTCCCTTCCTCCCTTCTCCCTTTCTCCTCTCCCCTCTCCCTCCCTCTTTCTTCTCCCTCTCCCTCTCCCTCTCTCTATCTATCGATCGATCTTTACTCTCTCTATGACTACAGACTGCAGCATGTATTCCTTTCGTTTCGTGTTTATTCAATTTGCATTTTATGAATATTTAGCCACCTTGACCGCGTCCACATGTCCAGGACTGTGCTTTTTATTTCCTCTCTTTCTGTCTCGGTTAAATGTTTTCCTTCTGCTTTTTTTTTTTTCTTTTTCTTTTTTTTTTTTCTTTTTTTTTTGGTAGGCTTGTCCAGAATTTAGATCAGGAGGTTGGAGGATTTAATAGCGCAATATCTGTCTTGTAAACTCATAACCGGAAGATATTTGTTGTTGTTGTTGTTGTTGTTTGTTTGTTTCTCTTTTTCTCTATCCCTATATCTTTGCATGTATATATCTATCTCCATCTCTATCTCTATATCTATCTTTATCTCTATCCCTGACTCTATCTCTATCTCTGTATCTATCTCCGTATCTATCTCTAGATCTATCTTTATCTCTATCTCTGTATCTAATATTTGATCTATCTTTATATCTATCTCTTTATCTATTTTTATCCATCTATCTATCTATCTATATTTTAATAAAACAAAGGCAGAAGAAAGATCTTTAAAAAT
>NC_091564.1:6912425-6924925 GCF_042767895.1 Penaeus vannamei | reverse complement strand
ACAAAAAAAAGTTCCTCCGACACGCTATCAATACCAGCATTAATCAGAACGGCGAATGATCACAATAATAGGCATTTAACAACACGAAAAAGAGAGATAAATCTAAAAAGAGAATTTGAAAGACGCACTCCCGGCGCGACCACTTTCGAAAGGTGCACTCACCAGTCTCCGGGTCGGCGGGAGGAGCGGGCGAGGCTAGGTTGATGGAGGGGCTCCGCACGGGCGTCGGGGCGCTGCCGGCACTCACGCCCGCGGAGCTGACCCTCACGCCCGCGCCGTTGGAGAGCTGGAGGGGCGGGCCGGGGGTGTCCTCATCTGTGACGACTACCGAAGGCCTCGCGGGCGCCGATCCACGCCCACGACGGGGGTTGAAGATGGTGGCGATGGAGGGTCTGCGGGCGCCCAAATCTTCGCCCATTGTGAGAGTGTGGGTGGGGTCTCTACCAGCGCGGTGCTCCCACTACCATTGCGTCGATACCACTGATGGTACCATGCTTGAGGTACCGCTCTTGGGGTGATGGGGGGGAGGGGTGTCGAAGGATGGGACAAGGTCAGGAGGTCACATCCGGTAAGGCGAGGTCAGCAGGGATGTCACGTGATCAGCCACGCGCCGCTTTTCGTTATCTGGAAGAAAAAGGAAAAAAAACGATAATTATCTAATTATAACAATAATCAAATCACTTTTTTTCTGATTTAATTATCTAATTATTAAGATAACCAAATCGCTTTTTTCTGATTTTCATTTTCGTAATTTGCACAGTTCTAATGAAAAAAAAAAACTATGCCTTTTATTACAGTAGAAAAAAAAACTAACACTGCCAAACTTTCCTATTATATTTTTCCTCTCTTTCCATTTTTTTTTTTTTTTTTTTTTTTTTTTTTACGTTGCATTCTGGAAACTACATTGCCTTCCACGGGGACAACACAACACCACCCCCTCCTCCCTCCCCCCCCCCCCTCCCTAGAATCAACCGGGCATTGTAAACGCAAAAGATCTGAAAATCAAATTGCATTCCACCCAATAAACCCTTGTTATGGTCTTTTCTTTGGCATCGAACGCACTGGCTATTGTATTCTCTTATTGTAGTCTGCGGATGTAGCCTTGAATAGCCCCTCTGTTGATGGTTGCTATACGGACGGATATTTAAAACCCATTTGAAGTCGGTTAACGGAGCGCCTGTTCGGATAGATTGGTTTCTGGATTAAATATTGCAATATACAACAATAGATTAGATATTGGACGATCGTTAAATTGGCGAAAAAAATGAATAGAGATCCTGTCTATTGATTTCTTTATTGTATTACGATAAAGCGGCAGAATTTGCGATTTTTTAAAAAGAAGACATTTTGCTAATAGATAATGTGATAAATAGTTTGCATAGAATAATAATAGTTTTCATACTGATAGTTTACATAGAGATAGATAGTTTACATAGAATAATAATAATAGTTTTCATACTGATAGTTTACATAGTGATAGATAATTTACATATAATAATAATAACAGTTTACATAGTGATATATAATTTACATAGAATAATAATAACAGTTTACATAGTGATAGATAATTTACATAGAATAATAATAACAGTTTACATAGTGATAGATAGTTTACATAGTGATAGATAGTTTAAAGAGAATAATAATAATAGTTTACATAGTGATAGATAGTTTACATAGAATAATAATAATAGTGTACATAGTGATAGATAGTTTACATAGAATAATAATAACAGTTTACATAGTGATAGATAGTTTACATAGAATAATAATAATAGTTTACATCGTGATAGATAGTTTACATAGAATAATAATAATAGTTTACATAGTGATAGATAGTTTACATGGAATAAAAATGGAAAAAATAACGCATTGTGGAGAATGGGGAATAATGTACATTTCATTGGAACTTTTATTGGTAATGATTGACAATTAGATTATCATGCGTAGTAATCTTCCTGATGGTGAAAATAAAGCAGTAATATAGAGTGAGAGGGGGGTAGATAGATAAATAGAGAGAGAGAGAGAGAGAGAGAGAGAGAGAGAGAGAAATCAGAGAGAGAAAGGGAGAGAGAGAGACAAACAGACAGACAGATAAGTCAGAGATAGAGAGAGAGAGAGAGACAGAGACAGATAAATCAGAAATAGAGGGAAAGGGAGAGAGAGAGAGAGAGACAGATAAATCAGAAATAGAGGGAAAGGGAGACAGAGAGAGAGAGACAGATAAATCATAGATAAAAAGCGATAGATCGATAGAGAGAGAGAGAGAAAGAAAGAAGAGTCAGAGAGAGAGAGAGAAAGAAGAGTCAGAGAGAGAGAGAAAGAAAGAAGAGTCAGAGAGAGAAAGAGAGAAGAGTCAGAGAGAGAGGAGTCAGCAAGAGAGAGGGAGAGAGAGAAATGAGTCAGAGAGAGAGAGAAAGAAAGAAGAGACACAGAGAGAAAGAAAGAGAGGAAGAGTCAGAGAGAGAGAGAAAGAGAGAAGAGTCAGAGAGAGAGAGAAAGAAAGAAGAGTCAGACGGAGAGAGAAAGAAAGAAGAGTCAGAGAGAGAGAGAGAGAAAGAAAGAAGAGTCAGAGAGAGAAAGAAAGAGAGGAAGAGTCAGAGAGAGAGAAAGAAAGAAAGAGAGAGAGAAGAGTCAATAAGAGAGAGGGAGAGAGAGAAATGAGTCAGAGAGAGCGAGAAAGGAAGAAGAGTCACAGAGAGAGAGAAAAAAAGAAAGAGAGAAATGAGTCAGAGAGAGAAAGAAAGAAAGAAGAGAGAGAAGAGTCAAAGAGAGAGAGAGAGAGAAAAGAGGAAACGTCGGTGATGTAAGAGCTACAATCTGTCCGGCATCACTGTCAGATCGGGTCCTGTCTCTAACGACCACCTCTTCTGACCTGGATCGATAATGGCTCTTTTCTCCCTCCTTCTTCTTCTTTTCTTCTTTTCCTTTCTTTCTTTAATTCTCAACTTCTTTTTCTTCTCCTTATTCTCTCCTCCTCCTCCCTCTTCTTTTCCTTTCTTACTTTTATTCTCTCCTTTTTCTTCTCCTTATTCTCTCCTCCTCCTCCTTCTTCTTCTTCTCTTTCTTTCTTTCTTTCTTTTATTCTCTTCTTCTTTTTCTTCTCCTTATTCTCTCCTCCTCCTTCTTCTTCTTTTCTTCTTTTCCTTTCTTTCTTTTATTCTCTTCTTCTTTTTCTTATCCTTATTCTCTCATCCTCCGTCTCCTCCTTCTTCTTCTCTTTCTTTCTTTCTCTTCTTATTCTCTATTTCTTCTTTATATCTTTTCTTTTTTTCAATGAGAAAGACACCAGGTCTAATTCCTCATTAAAAACTCATTAAACAAGCACGCTGACCTTCACGTCAGACACTCATGATTCACCGGACCCTCATCTTACTCATCGCTTACAGATAACTGCCCTTTTGTCACTCCTCATGACTCATTTACACTCCTCCACACTCCCTCCTCATGACTCATTTCTAGAACTCAACTTTCCTTCCTCATGACTCATTTCTAGACGTCAACCCTCCCTCCTCATGACTCATTTCCAGCCCTCCAACCCTCTCCTCATATCGTGATTCATTCACCCTTTCTCATTCTCCGTCCTCATGCCATGACTCATTCATCCCTCCACCCTCCCTCGCGACTCATGTCCACCCCTAATCTGCCCCCCCCCCTCTTGCCCCTCATCCTCACATTCTTACCCTCATGTCCCTTGCAACTCACCTCAACTTGCATCACTTTATTACACCTCATTTTACGTGAAATTATCCAAAACTCACAATTAAAAGGTTGATAGATAGATAGATGGAAGAGATCGATAGATAAATAGATAAATTAATAAATGAATAGATAGAGAGATAAAGGATAGATAGAAAATAGAGAGAGAGAGAGAGAGAGAGAGAGAGAGAGAGAGAGAGAGAGAGAGAGAAAGAGAGTGAGAGAGACAGAGAGAGAGAGAGAGAGAGAGAGAGAGAGAGAGAGAGAGAGAGAGAGAGAGAGAGAGATCAACAGATAGATAGATAAATAGACAAATAAATAGACAGAGAAACAGATAGACATAAAGATAGAGAAATCAGATAGATAAGATAATATATGAACAAACAAATAGACAAATAAACAAAAAAACAAAGTATCTCAAAAAACATATAAGGGAATAAATAAGAACCAACAATAAAAACGAATATTATTATTATTATATTAATTATTATTATTATATTATATTATTATATTATATTATTATTATTATATTATATTATCATATTATTATATTAACGAAAAACAAAAAAACAACAATGAAAATGAATAGAAAAAATGTACCAAAATTTCACAATATGCTGTATTCGCATCTGTGAGAATGCTGACTAAGAGACGAAACTTGAATGCTTAATAATTCACGAGATTGGCCTTGCAGCTGCGGGAAGAAGGGGGAGAGAAGCAAGAAGGAGGAGGAGGAGGAGGAGGAGAGAAACAAGAAGGAGGAGGAGAAGGGGGGAGAGAAGCAAGAAGGAGGAGGAAAAAGTGGTGGTGGAGGAAGTGGTGGTGGAGGAGGAAGTGGTGGTGGAAGGAGGAAGGAGGAGGGAGGAAGATTAGTGGTGGTGGAAAGGAAGGAGGAAGAGGAAGAAGGAGGGAAGGAAGGAGGGAGAAGGAGGAGGTAGAGGGAGGAGGAGGAGAGTGGTGGTGGAGGAGGAGGAGGGGAAGGAAGAGGAGGAGGAGGGAGGAGAGAAAGAAGTAGGGGGCAGGAGAAGGAGAGGAGGAGAAAGAAGATGAGGAAGAAGAAGAAGAAAAAGAGAAGAAGAGGAGGAGTAAAACAATGATGACAAAATAATGATAATAAAATGGATAAAAAAAAAAAACGAACAGGAATACCAGCAGCACTAATAATAAGGAGGAAGGAAAACAGAAGAAGAAAAGGAACAAACCAAAATGAAAGAGAAAAGAAAAGAAAAATAGTAAAAGACCAAAAGAAAGAAAAAGAAAAGAAAATTCAAGCGGGAATCAGCTGACAAAAGTTCCCGGATGTAAGCACACAGCAAGCGAAGTATGCATAAGAAAACGTTTACTTTGAACGTTTTTCTTTTTCTTTTCTTTTCCTTCTTTTCTCGTCTTTATTATCATTATCCCTTTTCTTCTTTCTTTTACTGTTTATACTTTCATTCCTTTCTTTTCATGTTTTTTAATAATAATAATAATAATAATAATAAAAATAGTAATAATAATAATAATAATAACAATAATTATCATTATAATAATAATGATAATGATATAATAATAATAATAATAATAATAATAATAATAATGATAATAATAATAATAATAATAATAATGATGATGATGATGATGATGAAAATAATGTTGATGATGAAAATGATTATGATAATAGTAAAAATAATAATAATATAGTAATAATGATAATAACAACAACAATAATGATGATAAAAACAATGACCAGCGTCTTGAAGAAGGAATTACAAGATCATCTGAGAAGCTAATCACCGTCTTGGATCTGCTGTTGGGATTGTGTTTCGACTTCCGGTCTGGGGGCGTTCCTGGCTTTTATGTTTATGTGGGGGGGGAGGGGGGAGTGACAGAGAGGGTGGGGTCAGGGAGGTGGGGGGGTGGAGGGAGGAGAGAGGGTGGAGGGTTGGAAGAGAGAGAGAGAGAGGGGGTAGGGGGGAGGTATGGTGAGAGAGAGTGGAGGGGTTGAGAGAGAGAGAGAGAGAGGAGAGAGAGGGTGAATGGCGAGAGAGAGTAGAGAGAGAGAGGGAGGGGGAGTGAGAGAGAGAGAGAGAGAGAGAGAGAGGGGGTGAGAGAGAGAGAGAGAGAGAGAGAGGAGAGAGAGAGAGAGAGAGAGAGAGAGAGAGAGAGAGAGAGAGAGAGAGAGAGAGAGAGAGAGAGAGAGAGAGAGAGAGAGGGGGGGGGGTGAAGGCGAGAGAGAGAGAGAGAAAGAAAGAGAAGGAAGGCAGAGGCAGAGCAAGAGAGAAGAGACCAAAACAGAAAAATAATAATAATAATATAAAAAAAGAAACCAAAAAATCGAAAGACCAAACACACACAAACCAACGAACGAACAAACGGACAAAAAACACAAAATAAAAAATAATAAAAAATATCCACTCGAAATCAAAATGGCCGCAGACATAACACATTTCCCAGCATAAACATCTTCATTCTCCATAACCTCACGCACGCAGCTTTCAATTCAAAGACCAGACCATAAGTCAACCTCCCACACTCTCCAACAATTCTCCCTCAATAGCTCCTTGCTTTCAGCGTCAGGTTTTCACACAATTTATTCTACGAAATGGTGAGCCTGAGCAGAGAGGGAGGGGAGGACACGCGCGAGAGAGTGATAAAGAGAGAGAGAGAGAGAGTGAGGACTGGAATAGGAGAGGGAGAGGGAGAAAGAGGGGAGAGGGAGAGGGGGAGGGACAAGAGGAGAGGGAGAGAGGGAGAGAGAGCGAGTAAGAGAATGAGAGAGCTTGGGGAGGGGAGAGAGAGAGAGAGAGAGAGAGAGAGAGAAAGAGAGAGAGAGAGAGAGAGAGAGAGAGAGAAAGAGAGAGAGAGAGAGAGAGAGAGAGAGAGAGAGAGAGAGAAAGAGAGAGAGAGAGAGAGAGAATTAGACAAAGACACACAGAGAAACAGCTGTGAAAGAACTATGATAAAACGTAGGCACAGAAAAGATAAAACGTAAATATCGATAACCAAGATAAAGGAAGAACCAGGACTCTCAACCTCGCCACTGATATCGTGATAAAGAACAAGAGCTGATAAAAAAAAGAAGAAAAAAACTGCACACTGATAAGAGACTTGTGTACTGCAGAATCCTAACTAAATGCTGATAGGAAACTTCAAACATAACGCTACAATCTCTGTAATTAATTTGTTCTCTAAACAGAATATTTACATTATTTCCCAACGTCAAAAAACTAATTTGCTGTGTAAACGGATTTTTCCCCAAGTCCAAAAATTAAGAGGAAAATAAGGTTATGCAGAAAACGTATAGAGACTAAAATAAACCGTATTTTAGAGGTGCGTTCAATATTAGAAAGGCAAATTTTGTCCTCAATGTCTCCTTGCCCAACCCTTATTGAGCTTAAAGGGAAAAAGACATACAGACACACACACAAAGACAGACACAGACAGACATACAGATAGACAGACATACACACAGGTAAGTGGTCAGGCATAAATAGACAGACAGACAAACATACACACAGGTAGGCAGGCATAAACAGACAGACAGACGGAAATACAAATAAACAAACAGATACACATACAGACAGAGATTATACATGCATCAATACGGACCGCAATACACACACACATAAATAAAAAGATCACACACAAACACACACTAGAGGAAAGCGTGCCCTTAGGCGATTACAAACCACAGGGATTACCGGTTAATCCTTGGACACTAAACTAAACCCGGATATTGAACCAACCCTAGTTACTCCCCCCTTATTAATGCTCGTTCCTAATGCAGGGTATTTCTTTGAGTGTGGATTCATGCAGTTTTTGGGTCAGTGACGATATTCTGTCTTGGTGTTACTTTTCTCGACGTCTGATTGCTCGAATTACACTTGGAATTGTTTGGGTTTGTTGTAGTTATATCTATGTTGCGGAGTTAAACACAAACACTCACACACACACACGCGCGCGCACACACACACACACACACACACACACACACACACACACACACACACACACACACACACACACACACACACACACACACACACACACACACACATACAAACACACGAAAGGTAAGCCTGTAATATCATCTTGATGCAAAAGCCTTCTCATGTTTTGCATGTGTATGTATTTTCCTTTAATATTATTATTCTTTTTTTGGCCTCCATTCCATTCATCAGGGCCTTTCACTCCCACGCCTGAAGTTTTCTTTAGTAAAATCTCTAAAGAGGATTACTCGCGACGAGGGATTCTGCTTGAGGAAATGGGTTAGTTCTGACGTCAAAGTCCACAGCTTATTCGCCTCCGGTGATGGAACTCATACTCATTCTCATTCTCTCTCTCTCTCTCTCTCTCTCTTTCTCTCTCTCTCTCTCTCTCTCTCTCTCTCTTAGATCTTCTCTTTCTCTTTCTCTCTCTCTCTCTCTTTCTCTTTCTCTTTCTCTTTCTCTTTCTTTCTCTCTTTCTTTCTCTCTTTCTATTTCTCTTTCTCTTTCTCTTTCTCTTTCTCTTTCTCTCTCTCAATCTCTCTCTCTCATTGACAAAAAGATATACGCTTAAATATAGATACTGAAGATAATGGCAGACGCACACACATTACCTTCGCAAGCCGAGCGAGCGCGCGCGCGTGTGTGTGGGTGTGTTTGTGAACGCCCGTGCACAACCACAGGCTTCGGGTAAGTGAACAATATTTTGGGATCGCCTTCGCGGAAGACAGCAGGAGGAGGGGGGGGGCACGACACATCCCAGGGAATCCTACTGTTAGAGCACGAAAAGGGGGTTAGTGTTACCAATACACAGCGTTATCCTCAAGCTCTTAAGTAATTTCTGGAGTAGTAGTTCCCAACCCCATGGTCGCGACCCAAATTAGGGTCACCGGGGTTTTTCTGAGGAGCGCCAGAGGGTCTTAAAAGAAGAATAAAAGAATCCATAGCTGGATATGTCAGTAAAAGTTAATGTTTCTTATTAATATTTGCTCAATGTGTTGGTAATATAAACCTATAAAAGTATAAAATAACATAAGTTGATATACATCTGCAAGTATAACTACCATGAAAATGGTTGAATATACTGCTACATGTTCACACATTTAGGGTCGCTAGCCCAGGCTCAGACTGTCTTTAGGGTCGCACCCGAAAAAGTTTGGGAAAACTGATCTAGAGGTTGTTGTCCCTTAAACCTCTCGAGTGGGGGCTGTCGCTTTAGTCAGCAAATCTTCACCTGGTGTATTTTAGCAGGAGAGAGCTCGGGTAGATCACAGGCCCCTTCTCTGTTAATCTCCAAAGCGCTCCTGTTGATACCGTTGCCAATCTCATAGGCAGTTTATAGGGAGCTTTGCCCCCTTAACCCCCGAGGGAGAGGGGCCTCCTTCCCCTGCACCTCCCGCCTTGTTTACAAACCTTCATTTTGTAATATTTAGGCAAGATGAAACTTGAGGGTTTGGTTAAAATTACGGTTTCATGCTATATAAAAGCCAAACTGCACCATCTTAGTCTGATATCTACTCCGGCTCTAAAAGATATATACTTATGTTATTAAATATACAAACAAACAGTCATACGTTGTGTTTCATTTCAACAAGGCAATCAAAATGGCCGTTTCACCTCTCCCAATATGCGCGCCAAAATACCTTGATTGTTCGACTCTGGATGCCTCTGGGGAAATTTTGTCTCTGTGAATGGTCGTGTTTTTGTAGACCCCGTAAATTTATCTTCATAAAGGAACCAGTTGAAGCTCTGTCTTGCCAGAAAATATGCGGTAGATATCTGTTAACCTTCATTCAGGCACCAAAGTCTTCATTTGCTCTACGTCATGAATATACCATAAGCGAACGTGTGCAACAGGAACAACGAAGGGAAGGACAAGAAAACACACGAATATGCCCCGATGAAGCAATAGCGAAAAAGCCTTCGGCATATTCGTGTGTTTTCTTGTTCTTCCCTTCGTTGTTCCTGTTGCACCATAAGCGAAGTGCTATTCACCGTCTATGGACAGCCGAAACAGAACATTTTGGGGATGTTTCACACTTTAGTATAAAATCCTACCTTAAAAACACTCTCCTCTTTTACAGTCTTTGTATTACTGAACCACTAACGTTTCTTTCCACGGAAGTATCACGAAACACCATAGCAAGAGTGCGGTTCTGTCGTTAGTAATATTGTGTGCTTTCATTAGATCGCCAAGATCTGTCTCTGTCTCTCTCTCTCTGTCTGTCTATCTGTCTGTCTGTCTGTCTGTCTGTCTGTCTGTCTGTCTCTCTCTCTCTGTCTCTCTCTCTCTCTCTCTCTCTCTCTCTCTCTCTCTCTCTCTCTCTCTCTCTCTCTCTCTCTCTCTCTCCTTGCTTCGTTACTCTCCCGGTTAATACTAAAGTAGTCGTTTACAATGGGATTTTGAAAATTATTTGAATCTTAACCGTCATTTTTAGGGTCTAGGGTCCGTTGGTGACCTATTTCAAATCTAATTGGCTGTTAGATCATATTTCAAGCATTTTTGCCGCGAATTTTACAGATCGGTTGAACAAATGAATGGGATGTGCTAGCTACATTTCATCGCGCGCGCGCGCGTGTGTGTGCTTGTGTGAGTGAGTGAGTAAATGAGTGTGTGTGTGTATGTGTTGTGTGTGTGTGTGTGTGTTGTGTGTGTTTGTGTTGTGTGTGTGTGTGTGTGTTGTGTATATGTGTGTGTGTTGTGTGTGTGTGCCTCGAGCAGTTTCTTATCTAGAATCTACCGGTATTGTACTTATGAGGCTATCTATATTAACGAGCCGACCAAGGAATTCGTTAACTGGAAGCCAGGATTCTTCCCTGAGAAGAAAATCCTTTAACAGGGTAGAGGAAGAGACGGAAGAAAAAGAGAGAGAGAGAGAGAGAGAGAGAGAGAGAGAGAGAGAGAGAGAGACAGAGAGAGAGAGAGAGAGAGAGAAAGAGAGAAGGAAGAAATCAAGAAAAGATAACATCGCACAGAAAGGGTAAAGTATAAGTTAATAAAACGATGATAGAATAATTATCATAATAATGACAATGATGACAAAATAATGATGACTAAAATGGTGATAATAATAACAGAAATGACGATGATGTTAATAACACGATAAGGATAATTATAGCAATAATGTAATATATGAAGACGGTAAAACTAATAATGATAATGATAATAACAATAACAATGATAATAATAAAAATGATAATGATAATAATAACTAATTTTCATCATCATAACAACAATAATGATAAAAAGATATATTAATAAAAGATAATAACAATAAACAAATACACATATACATTTCCTTGTCCTTATGAAGCTATAAACAAACACAAAACCAAAACCAACCAAAATATAAATTTTAAAAAACGAAAAAAAACACAAAAACAAAACCATCCAGAATATAAATATACAAAAACGAAAAAAAACACAAAAACAAAACGATCCAAAATATAAACAAAAAACGAAAAAAAACACAAAAACAAAACCATCCAAAATATAAAATAAAAGATAAAAAAATAAATATAAATAAATATAAATACAAAAAAAAAAGAAAAAAAAGAAAAGGGATCTTCTAAGCCACCCAGCATCTCATCCTTTGTCTCGGGGGAAGGAGGCCGGACTGAGGACAAGGATTATCTCCTCAGAAGGAAACAACTCCAGCGAGTCTCTCAAGGGATAGTTTGGGATCGAGGGCGTGGACTCTGCCTACTGCTTTCTTGGGGGCGGGGTGGGAGGGTCGGGGCGGGGTGGGGGGAAGGGGGAAGGAGGGGGAGGGTTTTGGGTGGGGGTAGGGGGAAGGGAGGTTTGGGTTTGGGAAGGGTGGGGGGAAGGGGGAAGGAGGGGGAGGGTTTTGGGTGGGGGTAGGGGGAAGGGGAGGGTTTTGGTGGGTGGGGGGAGGGGGGAGGGTTTTGGGTGGCGGGGGAGAGGGGGAGAAAAGGAGGATTTTGAGTGGGGGAAGCAGGAAGGAGGAGAGGAGAGGGAGGGTTTTGGTGGGTGGGGGAGGGGGGGAGGGGGGAGAGGGAGGGGAAGGGGGGGGGGAGAAGGGTTTTGGGTGGGTGGGGGGAGATGGGGGGAAAGGGGGGAGATGGGGGGAGGAGAGGAGGGGAGGGTTTTGGGGTGGGTGGGGGGAAGGGGGAAGGAGAGGGGAGGGTTTTGGGGTGGGTGGGGGGGAAGGGGCGAAGGGGGGGATGAGAGGAGGGAGGGTTTTGGGTGTGGGGGGTGGGGGGAGATGAGGGTAGAGAGGGTTTTGGGGTGGGTGGGGGGAAGATGGGGGAAGGGGTGAAGGAGGAGAGGAGGGGAGGGTTTTGGGTGGGGTAGGGGAGCATGGGGGGAAGGGGGGAGGGAAGGAGAGGTGAGGGGAGGGTTTTGGGTGGGAGGGGGGAGGGGGGCAAGTAGGGAAGGAGGGATAGGGGGAAGGAGGGAAGGAGGGGGGAGGGCTTTTTTGGGGTGGGGGGAGATGGGGGGAAGGGGGAGGAGTGAGGGGAGGGTTTTGGGTGGGTGGGGAGAGATGGGGGGGAAGGGCGGGAGAGAGAGGGTTAGGTGCTGGGGGAGGGGGAAAGGGAATCTGGGAGGATTTTGAGTTGTGGGGGGGAGGGAGGGGGAGAGGAAAGGGAGGATTTTGGGTAGGAGAGAGATGGGGGAAGAAGGGAAGGGAGGGGTGGTGAGTGTGGGGGAGTGGAAGTGAGAAGGAGAATGAGGGAGAGAAGGGAGGGTTTTGGGTCGGTGAGAAGAGGGGGAAGTGGGGAAGGAGGGCATGAGGGGGGAGGGAGAGGAGGGTAAGTAATGGGGTAGTAAGGGAGAAGAGGGAGAGAGGAAGGGAAAGAGGGAGGAGGAGA
>NC_091564.1:6872329-6877329 GCF_042767895.1 Penaeus vannamei | reverse complement strand
TAAAGAATATAAATAATTCATCTGAAGACTTACCCGCCTGTTATTTCACAATTGTCAACGCACAATACAATGTCAAACTGGCCAGGACAGAGAGAATACAGAGGGTCTCTAGACACCTGGGTTGTCTTAGTCTTGGTCATACATGAATCTAATGTGTTCTGTTTCTCTGACAAAGGTAAATACAAGTTCTTTGTAGGTCCTGTAGGTGCTTGATTCATCTCCTTACTAAAAGCTGTTCCTGTTGAATTAACAGCTTGTTTCTTTACTTCTGAAGATTTCTTTTCTGTAGATGTTTAAAAGGATAATTCAAAGATTTCCTTTTAATTTTTGAAAACTGCTCTTATGGCAATGACTTTATTTCTTACGTTAAGAATTATGACCAATTTGTAGTGGTGCTCCCTGCTAAAGGGAGGCAAGAGACATGCACAAGGACTAGCATAATATACCTGAAGTTTAGTGATAAATTCTTGTTTACCAAGAATCAAAACTCCAAAAGTAGAGAGGAAAGTCACACAATAACCAAGTGAAATTTAAAAAAAATATATACTAGCTTTATGTGATTACTGAGGTGTCACAGGTGTCAACAGTGATCCCCCATTCTGTATACCAGAGTTTAGTGGGGAGTACCACAATTCAATTTACATTATATCAATATTTCTTTAAAAATTATGTATCTAGTAAAAACCAAGTTTTCAATTTCTTCTATCCAGTACCTGTGTTTCCAGAAAAATGAGTGCCAAAAGGTGCTTTTGCAACTGGTACTGACGGTTGACAAACATTTGCTGCAGACTTGGGACGTGTTGGGGAACGAAGGCCTGGGCACATGGTGGGAGCACACTCATTGGACAAATAAGCATAAACATATCCCGGAGGAGCTGTTCTGGAGGCAAATAAATAGAGAACATAATCTGCAGTTTTAATATATAAGTAAATAAATATATTTAACAATACAAAACATCTCATGCTTGCATTTCAATACCCTTTGTACTTTTAGAGGCTCTCATTTTCAGAATTTTGTAGAAATATATATTTCCAATTTTTATTTATAAAGAGTAAAATACAAGTAGACAATCCATGAAAAAAAGACACCCAGCATAATAGAAGTACAAATATAAACTACATATCATACCTGTAATCATCCAAGCGATAAACAAGCCCAGAGGCTGAGAGTGCAGAATAACGACACTTTACCAAATAACCCAGAAAGCCATCTTCCTCAACGCTGACAACTGCTCGGTCACGCATGGGTGTTTCCACTTCCAAACTTGTAATGTAGCTAAATACAAAGTGTTCTGAAAATAATGGCAATTACTTCATCTTAAATATACTTAGGTGATTTATCAATCACATACTTCATTACTATTAAAATTATAGTTTGAGATCATTCACATATTCAAGTAAAACTTAAAAACTCAATTCTGCAGTTTATCAAAGTTTCTCCTGAAATGAAAAAAAAAATTCTTTTTGTTTTCTTTTCATTTTTCTTTGGTTACTTTACCATCACTTACCTGGAGAACTTAAATGATCATCTTCCATTAAAGTGTTCTTCACAGGAGAAGTCAAACTTTTACTGATCTTTCTGGCTCTCTTGCTGTCAATATCAGGCCCTTTCCTCTTAACAGAAACTGTCGATTCTGTATCAGGATTTTTACTGACTTTCCCACTATATTCTGTGTTTACACTTTCACATACTCCTTTGAAACTCTGTAAAGCTTGACTGGTGAAGTCCTCATTTGGGATGACAGGACTGCAGCTCCTAGATGACAAGACTATGACTTCTTCACTTGTCTGTGTGGCCTGGGGACTTTTCCTTGGAGAACCAATGACACAACCATCTTCAAGTTGTGAGATTTTGGCTCCTAATGCCTCTCCTTCTGATGTTAGATAATATCTGTAAAATCACATTGAAAGAAACAATATAAGTACTTAAAAATTACTAATAATGTTATGCATTCCGTATAGTAAAACAAAGAAAATTAATCTTCAAGTAATTTTTTTATCATTTGTACATTTCGAACGGATGTTTATCTATCTCCCTATATGCATAATATACCCACTCTAAATTATGATTCAGTCTTCACCTACCTTCCTGGATTACTCTCTTTACGCACAAGCTCCTTCTTGACCAAGGTACTCATGGAGGACCAGGCGGTGTAATGCGAGCCTTCAGCTGAGTGGGTGAAAGACACATCGCAAAGAGGGGTGGCAGCTTCTATCAATTCCTTCCTTCCCATATAACCTAATGAAAAAGGAGAAAAGAGGGAAAAATAAGAAATACATAAGCAGTCTTATTTCTTTTTACTAAATGTCGTGGTATCCACTACAACATATTGTCCAAAAATTTAACCAGACAAAAGAAATTGAAAGGTATCAAATGGAAAAATAATATCTCTTGTGTTGGCTGACATGGCTAAGCCGGTAAAAGACGTTCACCTGGATAGTCATCTTCCTTGGAGGCACTGTAGAGGGCCATGAGGAGACCGTAAGCCCCAGATCTTGGTGCAGGTACATATGCTCGTCCTCTTTTCCCACCCGGACTTTTCCCCTGCCAGCCACAACAAAGTAGGAATTATAATTACTTTTTGTATCCAAAATGATTCCTGAGAGTTTATCCTGCATTTAACAAAACTGAAAAATATGATTACATATGTGTCGTAAAATTGTCGAAAATTGCAAATTTTTCATCTTATCAAAAATATTAAAGAACAGACAAATAGCACAAATATATATATATAACAATAAATGCGCCTAGTAGAGAGATTCTGTATTTGTAAAACTAGAACAATGACAAGACATTTCCATACCTTTTTCTCCTGAACCTGAAGACTGGCAGAGGTCCCTGATAGTCGAGATTCTGTTTCAGTACTACCATCCAGACTATTAGAGGTATTCTTTCTAGGTCTACCTCTTTTCTTAACCTGAGGCTCTTCTTGCACCTGATGACAACAAAAAAATAAATGACAAATAAAAAATTATATATAAAAAAAAAAAAAAATCATCCAAATAAATAAATTGATTAATCAAATAAAATACAGAATACTTCTTTTTCTTTATGTGAAAAATGAGGTGTCAACAGGCTAAACCAAGACACTTCTTGGATGTAAACTTCATTAGACAGCTAATATAAACTTATTAAATACTTTCCAAAAGAAAAAATATAATCATAAAACATACCTGATGAAATTCATCCCAATTAACAGGTCCATTCTCTTCTTGGTACTCTTCCAAACGCTGGTCAATTAACTGGCAGATCTTATCACCAAAATTAGCTAAAACCTTGCAATCTTTCCCACTATACAGAGGAAGTGGGAATAGTTTTAAGGACTTCCTTGCCTGTTGATAAAAAAAAAAGAAATAAAATCATATGCATATATAACAACACAGGATATATGTAATTATATCTATGTACTTATGAGTGTGTGTGTATAAATATGTATGTGTATACACTGTATGTGTATGTGTACATATACATATACAAAGACAGACAGACAGACAGACAGACACACACACACACAGAGAGACACACACACACACACACACACACACACACACACACACACACACACACACACACACACACACACACATATATATATATATATAAAGCATCTCAGACAGTATCATATAGTTTAGTGTCTAGTAGATTCTATACTCCAGCACATGAATCTACCACATTATATATATAGTAAAAAATACCTTGCCATCATATAACTGAAGCAACTACAAATGTCCTTGTACATCAAATTAACAGGTATACCATATCAAGCTAATCACTTGCTCATCTTCGAACTAATGTCTTTAAGAAAAGCCTAAGACAGGAAAAAGGAAAAGGCAAAAAGACAATGATACACTCAATAAACCACTGATTTCTAACCCAAACAGCAAAGGCATGGTCATCAATGTTCAATTAACAAAAAAAAAAAAAACATAATTTCAAATCTAAAATAAATCAGCTATTTAAATATTATGAACGGTACAGAATGGATATCCTTTTACTCTTTGGAAATTGTACTTCATGTTGGAATGTCTTCGCTCGGCCTCATCCTGCCACTCCTTAAGCCACTTTTCGAAGAGAGGATTGGGGTGTTTGTAAGTTCTTTTCGTACGTCGATATTTCTTCTTATGAGGAGATCTGCCCTTTCCACTCATGCTGAAATTTAGAGATTATCTTTCATGATAATGTAAATATGAGTGTCCCTAAAGTAATGTAAATCTATACTCTCATTACTGAGGAAGTTGTAGACTAATATTCAAAATGTATTTCAATCGAAATTACAGTCTGAATATTTGAAATACTCGAAATTAGTTGTCAGATTCTGTAACTCTATGAATTACATATTCTGGCCTTGTTCCATAAACCTCCAGCACATTTAACTGGAAATATATGAGCTTGCAGCCTCCATACTTCAAACTTCTGCAAAGTCCAATAAACCTTCCCAAAGTATACCTAGTCAGAGAAGAATACCTAGTTAGAGTTTAGAATGCCTTTTTATTATAAGATAAGTCACTAAGGTGGTAAATACGCTCTATCCTGCCAGAAAACGTATGGCAATAGTTTGTTTGCTCTTCCCAAAATGCAAAATTTGAATGCAGCACCATTACTTATAACCTATTAATGCTATTTACTATACTCTTCATAGCCTTTGTCTTACTTTTAATCTCAACATTTGTCTTATCTATTTTCTTAACGAAGAGAAATCCAAACAATATGATTTTTCCGCGAATTCCATATGATTTTTCAGCGAATCTGCATAATAAGAGAACATTCAAAACTATTATAAAGGATAAATATTGATAACTCTCTTCATATACACATAGCAACTCTCATTCCAGTTCATTCATAAGCATTCGTGATAGTTTAAAATGTAAGGAACAGATATATACAAGAAATTATACGAAAACAAGCTACTTATTGAAATTTTCATTCGCTGTCGGGGATGAAGATCTTGGTTAAAAAAGCCTTAAAAACCGACCTTTCGCGTCTTAATTTAATTCCTACA
>NC_091564.1:6849084-6861829 GCF_042767895.1 Penaeus vannamei | reverse complement strand
AGAAAGATGGCGGAGAACACACATCAGACCCTGCATCCTCGTCTAATTTTCTCAGATTACCATCATGTATTATTTCCCAGCAGATCGGCAGGTATTTTGGCAGTGCACTGAAAATCTGGTGAAGAGATACATTGCATAATACGAGTCAGAAAACAGCCCTCAAATAACCCTAACAGCCAGCTAAGCATAATTTGGTGAAACGGGGCGTGATTTCAACACCAGGATCACCACAGGACATTCAACGCCATGGTGGTGTAGGTAGATGAAGCTGGACATCTACCGAACTGAAAGGAACCCAAAGTAATCCATGGAAAACAGAACAGACAACAAAGAAAAATCATGGAAGCTGCACACATCGCGACGGAGATAAATCCAGCCACCGCAGCGGGTAGATTCAGATTATCCAAGGTCGCCGCAGCAAATACGCGAAACGAGGGTCAGGTCACGGTCGGCGGGTCATTCGGCAGCTCACGTCTGATGTGTATTTGTTCTGTGGTTTCTCTGGTGTATGTATTTTTGACGAAGATATATTTGAAACCGGTTAAATGCATGCATACAAACATGTATATATATTTATATATATATATATATATATATATATATATATATATATATATATATATATATATATATATATATATATATATATATATATATATATATATTACATATGTGTGTGTGTGTATGTATATATGCATATATGTATAATCCTATATTTGTATATATATATATATATATATATATATATATATATATATATATATATATATATATATATATATATATATATGTGTGTGTGTGTGTGTGTGTGTGTGTGTGTGTATGTGTGTGTGTGTGTGTGTGTGTGTGTGTGTGTGTGTAAGTGAAAGACATTCAGATCGATATACTGTACACAGAAGGTGATGTCATGTAACTATCAACCTTAAGTGCACGTCGGGGTCAAAAGAAAGGTCGGTAAGATGTCTTACATAACCAAGCATCATTATTTAAATTCTGTTCATACTGTGTGAAAAAAGAGATATGTTTACGAAAGTCCTTTACACTAAGGATTATTTTCTATTACTTTCCTTATCCTCTGTAAAATATCAATTACTACCTACTATGTTCTTAAATTTCTATTGCACTCGTAGAATTCAAATAAAACCCTTATCTACTGTATTCTTAAATATCCATTATATTTATCACGTTTTTTCTTCCTTTCTTTCTTGAACCCAAGTCCATCCACATCGTAATCCACCAAAACTCCAATCCAACCCTGAATCTCATCCACTTATCCACTCATCCACATAAGACAGTATCAACATACTACATACAACATACCGTCCTAAGACAGCATCAACACACTAGCCAATAAGGAAACCGTATTCTGTCCCCGTCTTAAAAGCGTTGAGGACAGATTTTAAAATATCAATCAGAAAACTACATGGTACACAATCTGCAACCTGCGAATCAACAAACAGGCAACTGCACATATCAATAAGGAATGACGAGGCAGCTGTTGATGCAAGGCTACGCGAAACAGAGGCATAAGGTGTGAATTGTGAAAGTACATTCCGTTTCGTCATGTCTATGGCATTCCGTCGACGTGAGCTAAATACGTATAAAGAAATATGTCGGTCAAATTGCATTGTTTTTTTTTTTGTTTTTGTTTTTTTGTTTTTTTTTTTGTTTTTGTTTTTGTTTTTTTCTTCATCAACTGTATATCATCTTGTTATTCAATACTTTAGATACATCTTTTCAGATCAATGGAACTTGTTATTACATTTTATTCTTTTCTGTTTACGGGGGTGACTGTCCCACAATAAAGATGTTTTGGATACACATAAACATATCACTAAATTCTGATATACGTGGCCTGTATATTGACATCGGTCTTTTCAGGCCATGTAGGATATAGCTGTATCTCTCAAATGCATCCTTAATAAACCGTGATTTTTTTCAATGTTTTTTGATTGGAGAACTCCCGTATGTGTCGAGAGAAAACTATGATAATAGTACATTAGAATAATAATAATGATAAATAATGAAAGAAAGGAATATTATGGCAAAGCAAGAGCAATATCTTGTATGAATTTTCAAAATATCCAAAAATTTAAGGGATTTAACTGTCTGTTCATAAGAATGAAAAGTCAAAAGTAGGTTGTCAGTTTGTTTTTGTTTTCCTGTCATTTTGATTATATATATATATATATATATATATATATATATATATATATATATATATATATATATATATATATATATACATATATATATATATATATATATATATATATATATATATATATATATATATGTATGTATATATATAATCAACCAAGCCTACAACACAAAACAGGAAATATTAAGAAAAAAAGAACAAAAAAGAAAAACAACAATTCACTAATCTACCTTTATTCATAATTCAATTCACGAGTTAGACCTTTATTATTATCATACATATATATTTCCTTTTTTTCTCTCTCTCTCTCTCCCCATAAAATCTGAACCTTAATGAAGATTCGCATACGACGCTATTGCACGGTTGAGCAAGTGAGAGAAGGCACCCTAGCGAATCAACCGAAGAAATTAGTGAATTAACAGACACTATCACAATTAGTAAATAAAATATGGTATTAAGTCTTTCTGCCGGCAGTTATGACTCTGGTAATAGTTGTATTATCTTAAACGGAATATTGATATAGATATTCATAATAAAGAGAATTACATTAATCATAAAGATAATCATAATGATAATACTAATAATAGTAATAATCAGGGTAATAAAGATCATGAAGATAATTACACAAATAACAAGAATGATGATATAAAGGTAATGATAATAATAGAAATAACATAATGATGAAGATAAATAATAACAGCAATAATGATAATAATAATGATAATAATAATAATAATAATAATGATAATAATAATAATAATGATAACGACTATATTGACAATGATAAAGATAATAATAATAATAATAATAGCAATAATAATAATGATGATAATAATAATAATAATAATAATAATAATAATAATAATAATAATAATAATAATAATAATAATAATAATAATAATAATAATAGTAATAGTAATAATAATAATAAAGATAATAATAAGAATGATAATAACAATAAATTATAACAATAACAATAATGATAATAATAATAATAATGACAAAAATAATGATATCATTATCATTACCATGATAATCATGATAATCATAATCATAATGATCATAACAATAATAATGACAATAATGATAATGAGAATAATAATAGCAAAGATAATAAAGTGATAATAATAATAATGATGATGATAGTAAAAAGAATAAGAGTAATAACAACGACCGTTATAGTAGTAGTAGTAATAATAACAACAATAATAATAATAATAATAATAATAGTAATAATGATAATAATAATAATAATAATAATAATAATAACAATGATGATAATAATAATAATAATAATAATAATAATAATAATAATAATAATGAGGATAATAATAACAGAAATAGAGACAGATAGTAGATACTGCTAATGCGCATAACCGGCGCCCGAACCGCCGTCCCTCACCACCGCGTCACGCCTCGACCACCGCACGGGCGCGACCCTCCCAGCGGGTCCGCCCCTTGCTGCCCCGCCCATCAGGAGGCGTGGTCGTGGTGCGAGGGCGACGCCCCCTCGAGCCGCTGCTCCTCCATGATCTCCTCGAGCGACCGCCCGCGGGTCTCGGGGAGGTCCATGTAGTCCACGACGACGACGAGGATGTTGATGAAGCAGTAGATCCAGAAGGTGCCGTGCATGCCGATGGCGGAGACGATGTAGGAGAAGGAGAGCGAGGCCGCGAAGCCGCCGAAGTAGTAGGTGGCGTAGAGGATGGCGCCGCCGGTGGAGCGGGCGACGGGCGGGAGCAGCTCGCCGCGCGTCAGGTTGAGGACGGGGAAGCCGATGTTGGAGAAGAAGGAGAAGAGCGAGAGGGCGGTGACGGGGACCCACTCCTGCTCGCCGAAGGCCCCGCCCGTCGCCTGCGCGTAGAAGAAGGCGCCGAGGACCAACAGGCTCGTCCCCGCCAGGAAGAAGGGCACGATGACCAGGGGCTTCCTGCCGACGCGCTCCACCTCCACCAGGTAGAAGAGCGTGGACAGGACGCGCGCCAGCCCCACCACCACCATGCTCATGTAGGGGCTGATGATGCTCACGTTGGCGGCCTTGAAGATGTAGATGGCGTAGGCGCCCGTGACCACGTTGCCGTTGAACTGGCTGGCGAAGTGGATGAAGGCGAAGAGCACCACGAAGCGCAGGATGATCGGGTCCTTGAGCTGCCGCAGCTGGTACAGGGCGTTGTCGGCGCCCTCGGTCTTGGAGAGCTTGTCCAGGATGGTGTTGAGCTCCCGCCGCGAGTCGTAGTTGGGCCCGCGGAAGAACACGAGCGATTCGTAGGCGTGGTCGACGCGGCCGTGCGTGGCCAGCCACTTGGGCGCGCTCGGCACGTACAGGAAGCCGACGAAGGGCAGGATGGTGCTGACGCAGCCGCAGACGAGGGCCAGCTCGCGCCAGCTGAGGTCCGAGCAGCACGCGGCGTACACGAAGAGGTAGCCGAACTGGCGCGAGGTCTCGAGGGCGTTGACCAGCTTCTCCCGGACGCTGTCGTGGGCGCACTCCGCCACGTACTTGCTCGACGTGAACACGATGACGCCCATGGTGAAGCCCAGGAAGGTGCGGGCGGAGAGCAACACCCAGATGTCGTTGGAGAGCGCCAGGATGATCCAGGCCGCCAGCGCGAGCGGCAGCGCCACCAGCAGGTACGAGCGGTGGCCCACCATCACGTGGGGGAAGCCGCCCACAATGCAGCCGGCGGCGGCGCCGAGGTTTATCACACTCGCTGTGGGGCGGGACGAAACATTTTTTAATGAAGAGATGAGAATAAGCGTTAATGCTTGCAGAACATAAATTTCCTTAAAAAACTCATCAAAATTCAAACCTAGTCTTTTGAAATAGGCTACCTTTCACCATCATTTCACACTGAACATATAAATCAGGAAAATGACGTCAATAACACTACAACTCTAATTAAATCAGGACAATATAGCAACCCCTCGTCACCAGAATACACAAACAGCCATCGGAGAGGCACGCCCTTAACACTAAACCACGACGCACCTCCAGCCATTCTATGAACACCCTACACCTCACAATCTTTTAAAGAGGCTGTATCCTCTACACAAAACCTACGACATACACACAGGCCTACATGCTACGACTCTACAAGTGAAACCTAAGGGATAGTACACGGCTCCGAACAACTCCTTTGCATTCACAGCGACCGGCCGTACTACACACGGGCAATAGAGTGAATTACCAATGCGAAAGTCAGTTTGAATAAATGCATGGCGATGGGACTTCGTTCGGGACTAAATGCGCAGTCCCAGTCAGCTGATAACAGGGCTCGGGTTATGAAGAAAGGGAGTAGGGGGAGAGAAAGAGGCGAGTGAAAAGGGAGTTGGAGAGAAGTGAGAGAAAGGAGGGAGGGATTTGAGAGAGAAGAAGAGAATGATATAGTGATAAGAGATAAGAATGAAAAGAGAATGAGAGAGAAAGAGAGGGAGAGAGAGAGAGAGAAAGTAAGAACGAGAAAGAGAAAAACAGAACACCAAAGAGATCCCCCCTCCCCCCCCCCCCCCAAAAAAAAAAAAAAACAGAAAATATCTAAGAAAAAAAATATATAAACATCGAACACAAAAGTAGAAAAAGCTTCAACTTACTGAAAAGTCCGACGCGATATTTGTCCAGATGCAGATCATCATCCGACTCGGTGAGCAGGGGCAGCATCCCCCCCGAGAAGCCGCTAATGGTGCCAATGCCCACGTATGCCAACGCTGCCACCGCCATGCCAAGAAGCTGTGAAAGATGTCATAGGATTGATACTTCCTTTTTTGCGGTTGTTAAAGCATCGAACGTCTTTCTTCGTCTTTTTTTTTCTCTTTGGAAAAAAAAAAATTATATATTACTTATTGTAATATTTTGCAGCTGAAACATTCGAAATTTGATTTTTTTTTTTTTTTTTTAGTTCGTGTAATGATAGCAATAATAAAAAAATATTATAATGATAATGAAAATGATGATGATAATGATTATTATCACTAACATCATTCCTATTTCCATCATAATTAATAATGATTATGATGACAAAAATAATAAGAATGATGCTATTACTACTACTCCAACAATTACAACTACAGCTATTAATATTACTGATAATGTTATAACAAACACAACAAACAAACCCCAACCCATGCTCTCCCTACCTGCATCCTAATAATGAAGATAATAACAATTGTTATCTCAAAAACAACAAACCAACCCTTGGTCTCCTTACCTACGTCCCAATTATGAAAATAAAGATAGTTCTAACAAGATTAAAATAATGATAATAGTTCTATCAAAATGAAAATGATGATAATAGTTCTATCAAAATGAAAATGATGATAATAGTTCTATCAAAATGAAAATGATGATAATAGTTCTATCAAAATGAAAATGATGATAGTTCTAACAAAATGAAAATAATGATAGTAGTTCTATCAAAATGAAAATAATAACAATAGTTCTAACAAAATTAAAATAATAATAGTTCTTACAAAATTAAAATAATGATAATAGTTCTAACAAAATGAAAATAACGATAATAGTTCTAACAAAATGAAAATAACGATAATAGTTCTAACAAAATGAAAATAAGAATAGTTCTAACAAATTGAAAATAATGATAATAGTTTAAACAAAATGAAATAATAACAAAAGTTCTAACAAAATGAAAATAATGATAATAGTTCTAACAAAAGAAAATAATGATAATAGTTCTAACAAAATGAAAATAATGATAGTTCTAACAAAATGAAAATAATAACAATAGTTCTAACAAAAAGGAAAATAATAACAATAGTTCTAGCAAAATGAAAATAATGATAAAAGTTCTATCAAAATGAAAATAATAGCAATAGTTCTAACAAAATGAAAATAATAATAGTTCTAACAAAATGAAAATAATGATAATAGTTCTATCAAAATGAAAATAAGAATAGTTCTAACAAAATGAAAATAATGATAATCGTTTAAACAAAATGAAAATAATAACAAAAGTTCTAACAAAATGAAAATAATAGCAACAGTTCTAACAAAATGAAAATAATAACAATAGTTCTAACAAAATGAAAATAATAATAGTTCTAACAAAATGAAAATAATAACAATAGTTCTAACAAAATGATGATATTGATACTAGTTCTAACCATATGAAAATAATAACAATAGTTCTAACAAAATGAAAATAATGATAATAGTTCTAACAAAATGAAAATAATGATAATAGTTTTAACAAAATGAAAATAATAATAATAGTTTTAACAAAATGAAAATAATAACAATTCTAACAAAATGAAAATAATGAAATAATAGCAATAGTCCTAACAAAATTAAAACAATAATAACTGTCATAACAAAAACAACAGACATACGCCACCCCTTCCTGCGTCCCAGAAATGAAAATAATCATTAAAAAAAAAAAAAAATCCAGCCCACGCCGCCCATACCTGCGTCCCAGGAATGAAAATAATAATAAATAAATAAATAAATAAATAAATAACAAAAATCCCGCCCACGCCGCCCGTACCTGCGTCCCATACGCCGGTGTCTCCTCGCCGCCTTTCGCCGCCGGCACGCTCTCCACCACCACGCTCTCCACCACCACCGTAGAGCTCCTGCGGCTGACCTTCCCGACCTCTACGGTGAGTGTGTCGCCGGTTCCGGACTTGGTGGTGAGCGTGTCGTCCGTAAAAGCGATGTTGACGATCCCTTCCTTGTTCCGGTCGGGAATGTGCTTCGCGATGCCATTTTTGGTCATGGTGGAGGCGATGCTGCGATGCTGCGATGTGGTGGTGTGTTTGTCTCTGTTTGTCTTTTTCTCTGTTTGTCTGTCTGTTTATCTGTCTATCTTTTCTCTTCTTTTCTTCTCTTTCTCTTTTTTTTTATTTCGATCTATTTTTCTAATTATCTTCTCCTTCTTTTCTTCTCTTTCTCTACTTTTTTATTTCGATCTATCTTTCTATCTATCTTTTCCTTCTTTCCTTCTATTTCTCTACTTTTTTTTCTATTCTTTTATATTTCTTTATTTACCCTTTTCTTCTCCTTCTTCTCTCCTTTCTCCGGCGCCTTCACTTACTGCTTTTCCGATTACTTCTATCTTTCCTTCTTTTCTTCTTCTTCCGTAATTACTTCTTTTAATCTATCTGCGTCTTACTCTTCTCTTTTTCATTATCCCTGTTCTTTTACGTTGTCTTCTTCCTTCTCTTCTCCTTTGCTGTCTTCTTCTTCTTTCACTCTTTTTCTTTTCTCCTTTTCTTTTATTTCTTCAGTTTCCTTTTCTGCTCAAGTGATTCGTGTTTGTCAGTATCTTGTTTATTTTATCTGTAAAGAAAAAAATACTGTTAAAGAATATCCAGATTCTATCATTTATTTTTTTTCGCAAACTTTATGAACTTATTAAAATGGTAAATAACAACAGGAAACAATAATATAAATGATAAAGATAGTGATTGCGTTTATCATCAATTGAACAATAATGATAATGATGACGATCTTGATGAATTTCATTGTGATCATGATTATGATGAAATAATGGCAATAACAATAAGATCAATTTAACTATCAATATTTGCATAAATACAAATGATATGATTGCATATATCAACAAAAATATAATAATAATCATATAAAACATATAAATGACAAGAAAACCATGAATGTATTAATATTAGCATTAATGATAATAAGATAGTGATAGTATTAGTATCGGTATCATACCAGCTTAGTATGGCAATAATAATGATTATAATTATGAAATTAATGGCACCAATAACACCAATAATGATATTGATATCATTTCATAATCCTCACCTGTTACAAAATTTGACACTATAAAAAGATAGTAAGTACGTGCAATATGTATCTGTAATTACAACTATTGCTCTTATAAAAATGAAACACTTTACCGTCCTGGGCAGATATTAATTCTATCACCCGAAAAAAGTATTCCCTACCGCAATATATATAGAGTAGTCGTAGTTGTTTTATTTATTCTTGCATTCACCCAATTATGTCATCAAACCTTATTCCTTCTATGGTACTTCTCAGTGACTCAAGAAGAGAAACGGTGCACAGCTAATTTTGGCAAAGTTTTTGGTGGACGATGCAAATTTACCAAACGGCTCAAGGGGATCGTCTTTTCTTTCTCTCTTTCTCTCTCTCTTACCCATTTTGATGATAATGATCTCAGATATATTTTTTTTTAATCGCCCGAGCACTTCTTTTCTAGTTAGAAAAACGAAAAGAAAAATTAAAATGAAAATTGACCAAACGACGAAAATTCTATAAAAACCCTATATAGATTACACAGGCATTCTGATAGCTTTTTTTAACAGATTCATCCCACTTGTAAAGAATGATTGTGACACTTATCGACTTTGTTTGTTGTACCTAGACAACTTTTGCAAGAAGCAGAGGGAAAACTCGAAAAAAAATCACACATTCCCTAGATATTTTATTTATCTATAAAATGAGCCTTTTTTTTTTTTTTGTTTTGGAGTTATTTGCGTTTGTTAGAGCGTCCGAGAGCAAAATAGGTTTACTTGCGAAATAACAGTCATTGAAGCTTTTTTTTCCATTAATTTTTGAGTATGAACAATAATAGGTAGAAGAACAATATTACGACATAATCATCTATCATCTATGTGTATTCTGAAATATTGCGGAATTTCCCGGAGCGTAACAAGGTTGTTCAAACATTGTAATGTGGTGGCAGGTTCAAACTGATTTGGGCCAATTTTGAAGGTAGATTGACCATTTTAGAAAATTTTCCCAAAAAATCCCTCCAAAAAAATGATACAGGCATTCTGATTTATTTTCTGAATAAAATACTGCATGTTGAATGCACATTTTTTTTTTTTTTTTTTTTTTTACATAGATGACTTTTAGAGCACCCTAAAAGGGTCTTTTATATTTATGTCACTTTTACAAGAAGCACATGAATAACTTGAAAAAACTGATTGCATCATTGAATAGATTACTATTCAGCTACCAAATGAGCCATATTACGTTTATTTCGAACTAAAAATGCGTGTACTACGTCTAAAACTGTAATGTACCGAAATGCGTTTTTTAACTATATTTTTTTTCACGTTATGGATAACAAATGAGAAATGAAAAAGTTCTATATGATGGAATCACCTATTATTTACAAATATCATCGTTCTGTATGCCAGTGAACACCACACTTGCAAGCCGGGACACGAGAGAAGGGGCCGTGCGCATGTGCTCCTGAGACTGCGAAAGTCTACGGGATAAAACACCCACCTTTCACACCAACGCTCCCGTGAAATACAAATATACAAATACAAGGTGGCGTTATAGTTTGTTTTAAAGGATATTTATTTAAATGCAGATCATTATCGTGTATTCCATGACTTTATTTTCTATATAGTGTTACCTCCATTTGTTTGTTTGTTGTTTGTCTTTTTGTTTAGTTATTTAGTTTTGTTACTTTTTTTACAAGGGTAACTCATAGAGTTGTGAACAGATTTTAATGAGATTTTTACTAGAGCTGTACCTTAGCCTTAGCTAGACGTCGTTACATTTTGGTGGTGATCTGGACCATAATCTGGATCCGGGATTCTTTTTTTTTATTTAAAAAGTTACGAACAGATTTTAAGAAGATTTTTACCAGAGGTGTGTCTTAGCCTAACTAATATTCCATCATCTGACAAACCTAACCCCAATTTGGGATGTTGGGGGTTTGTATGTTCAAAACATTTTGCTGAAGGATGAAACTCTATATGAACTGCATATTCATTTGTATACAAAAAATCTTCGTTATTTTTTTCTTTAGATTCCGAAAAAATAAGGTTAGTCTCATTTTCTGAGAAATGTTATAAGCTTTCTGAAAATAATCACATTTTTTAGATTATATCTAAACCGTTACGTCACAATTGCTGATTTTCTAAGGAAGGTGAAAAATCATATTTCTTAATAATTGCGAGGGTCCTTAAGAATCTTAGGCGAGATTCGAAGGCCCTGGAACTCTTTGGAAATACGAATAATAAAATCGTTAAGATGGAATATGGCAAAAAAAAAAAAAAAAAAAAAAAAAAGTAGACGATCCCCTTATACATACAGTGGAGTGTAATCTGTATACAGTACATATCAATGACGTGTGTGTGCGTGTGTGTGTATGTGTGTGTGTGTGTGTGTGTGTGTGTGTGTGTGTGTGTGTGTGTGTGTGTGTGTGTGTGTGCGTGTGTGTGTGTGTGTGTGTGTGTGTGCGTGTGTGTGTGTGTGTGTGTGTGTGTGTGTGTGTGTGTGTGTGTGTGGTCCTCCACCACACAATCACCCTATCATTTCTCCATCACACCACCTTTCTACCAATCCACCATCAAATCACTCCAGCACTCCTTTCCTCCATCAAACCAACACTCCACCTCCACCATCACCCTACCTTTCCTTCTCCACACCATCCCTCTGTCATTCCTCCATCATGCCATCGCTCTGTCATGTCATTCCTCCATCATGCCATCGCTCTGTCATGTCATTCCTCCATCATGCCATCGCTCTGTCATGTCATTCGTCCATCATGCCATCGCTCTGTCATGTCATTCCTCCAACATGCCATCGCTCAGTCATGTCATTCCTCCATCATGCCATCGCTCTGTCATGTCATTCCTCCATCATGCCATCGCTCTGTCATGTCATTCCTCCATCATGCCATCGCTCTGTCATGTCATTCCTCCATCATGCCATCGCTCTGTCATGTCATTCCTCCATCATGCCATCGCTCTGTCATATCATTCCTCCATCATGCCATCGCTCTGTCATGTCATCCCTCCAACTCAGTGTCACCTTGCCGCATCAGAGCCATCCGCGGCTTACGAGAAGGAAACCCGACGGTGATCGCAAAGGGTGAACGATCACCTGCCGAAAAGTAATCAGTGGTCGCGATTTCTTGTGCAGCGCCCGTTACTAACACACTCACTCTATCTATCTATCTATCTGTCTATCTCTCTCTATCTATCTATCTCTATGTCTATGTCTATGTCTATGTCTATGTCTATGTCTATGTCTATGTCTATGTCTATGTCTATGTCTATGTCTATGTCTATGTCTATGTCTATGTCTAAGTCTATGTCTATGTCTATGTCTATGTCTATGTCTATGTCTATGTCTATGTCTATGTCTATGTCTATGTCTATGTCTATGTCTATGTCTATGTCTATGTCTATGTCTATGTCTATGTCTATGTCTATGTCTATCTCTATCTCTATCTCTATCTCTATATCTATAACTATATCTATCTATCTATGTATCTATCTATCTCTATCTCTCTATCTCTATCTCTATCTCTATCTCTATCTCTATCTCTATCTCTAGCTCTATCTCTATCTCTATCTCTATCTCTATCTCTATCTCTATCTCTATCTCTATCTATCTATCTATCTATCTATCTATCTATCTATCTATCTATCTATCTATCTATCTATCTATCTATCTCTATCTCTATCTCTATCTCTATCTCTATTTCTATCTCTCTCTCTCTCTCTCTCTCTTTCTCTATCTCTATCTCTATCTCTATCTCTATCTCTATTATCTCTATCTCTATCTCTATCTCTATCTCTATTATCTCTATCTCTATCTCTATCTCTATCTCTATC
>NC_091564.1:6834084-6844084 GCF_042767895.1 Penaeus vannamei | reverse complement strand
TACACACGTTCCTCTGTTTGTGTATGTGTGTACCAGGTATAGTGGCCTCTACGGCAACTGTCTATGATGTTTTTGTCAATTACCAATTAACCAGGTATCTGGACCATCAGTTTGTGAGATGCTTGTGCCAGGCTGTACATAGAGAGAGAGAGAGAGAGAGAGAGAGAGAGAGAGAGAGAGAGAGAGAGAGAGAGAGAGAGAGAGAGAGAGAGAGAGAGAGAGAGAGAGAGAGAGAGAGGGGGGAGGGAGGGAGAGCGAAGGAGAGGGAGAGAGAGAGAGAGAGAGAGAGAGAGAGAGAGAGAGAGAGAGAGAGAGAGAGAGGGAGAGAGAGAGAGAGAGAGAGAGAGAGAGAGAGAGAGAGAGAGAGAGAGAGAGAGAGAGAGAGAGAGAGAGAAAGACAGAAAGAGAGAGAGTGGGGAGGGAGGGAGAGCGAAGGAGAGAGAGAGAGAGAGAGAGAGAGAGAGCGAGAGAGAGAGAGAGAGAGAGAGAGAGAGAGAGAGAGAGAGAGAGAGAGAGAGAGAGAGAGAGAGAGAGAGAGAGAGAGAGTGGGGAGGGAGGGAGGGCGAAGGAGAAGGAGAGAGAGAGAGAGAGACAATGGGAGGGAGAAGGAGAGAGAGAAACTGAAAGAGAAAGGGAAAAAGAAAGAGAAAATAGAAAGAGAGAGTGAGAGAGGGGGGGGAGGGGGAGAGGGAGAGAAAAAAACAGAGAGAGAGGGAAAGAGAAAAAAAGAGAGAGAGAGAAACAGAAAGAGAGGGGAAAAGAAAAACAAAAAGAGAGAGGTAGGTACAGAATTAGAAATTGACTTAAAGAGAAACAGAGAGACAGAAAGAGTGTACAAACGGTGGGTACCAAAATAACCAATAACTTATCACTTTTCACTTTCTTGAGATTATATAAATGAAGATATTGATGATAATAATGATAATAATAATAATAAAAGGGGCAGTTAGGATAAATACCATCATCTATATAAATAAAGATATCAATAATAATAATAATAAAGGTTGGTAATTTGGATAACGATATGGAATGATAATGACAGTAAAGATAATGATAATAATCACAATCATAATAATTATATTGATAATAATGATAATAACTGTAATAATAATAATGATATTGATAGTAAAAATGATAACAGTAATAATTACAACGATAATGATGATAATAATATCAATAACCCTTATAATGACCATAATGAAAGCATGATGATGAAAATAAAAATGATAACAATAATGATGACAATAATAATAATCACAATAATGTTCATTTTATTCATAATTGCAGCAACATTAAAGAAAGTAGTAATAATAATGATGATAATAACAATAACAATAATAATGGTAATAACAATAGCAACCATAATGGTAATACAAGTAATAATAATAATGACAAAATAATAACACTTATATCTATAACAATAATAATGTTATTAACAATAAGACGACCAATAACAACAAGAATAAGGAAAAAATAACAATAACAACAGCAATAACAGAGCGATAAAAATAACAATAGCAATAACAATAAGACTGATAACAATAAAAAGGGCAACAGCAATAATAAGAACATTAACAATAACATGAGCAATACCAATAACAAAGTCAGTAACAGTAACAACAGCGACGAAAGAAGTAAGAATCATAAAAACAAAAACAATAAGAATAATAACAAGATCAATGACCAGAATAAGAACAATAACGAGCAATAGCAATAAATAACATGTGCAATAATAAGAACAATAAAAAGAGTAATAGCAATAACAGAGAAACAACAGTAACGAGAGTAAGCAATAACAACAAGAGGAATGACAATCACAAGAGGAATAACAATAACAAGAGCAATAAAAATAACAACAATAATGATGAAAATAGTTGTAACATTAATTAAGATAACGATGATAAAAATAATAATAACAATAATAGTAATAATAACAATAATAATAATCATATGATAATAATAATCATAGTAATAATATCAGTAATGATAATAATAATAACGATAATGAACATGACACCATGAGAATGACAAGAAAAATGATCATAATAATGACAATATAATGACAATATAAAAATAAAAAAATACTGCCTGTTACTGCCCGGTACCGCCCGGTACTGCTCTGCAGAGGACGTGAGGTACCCCCACTAAGCGAGAGTTCAGACTAGGCGAGTCCCCCCTTTTCTAGCCAGCACCAGCACCGTCTGAGGTCATCGGCGGCAGGAAGCTGAAGTTGTGCGTCCCTGGATTATTATTTTTTTCCCCTTTTTTGTTGTTGTTGTTGTTCTATTTATTTTCGCTTTCTTTTAACGGCCTTCCAGTTTTATTCTGATTTGTTTTGCTTAGAGTAGAGTAAACGTTCTCTTTTATTTTCCTTCATTTTTTTTCTGAGATTATAAGAGCCTATATAAAGAGTCTTCTTGGCGGCAAATTCTCTCTCGGGTTGCAGGGTTGCCAAAATGCCGTAATTCGGGCCATTTGCAGTTATTCTTACTCTACGGATCGTCCCCATACCATTTCATGCCGTACGAGGCAACCTCATACGGCAGGAGTGAGGTGATATTACCTCACTCATTATTTGGTGCAAATTATGATTTTACCTAATCTATCTTTTTACATTATAACAGGATGAGTATAGCATGCATAGGAGACTTCGAAGCCGTTCTAACATTCGTGTATTTCCCATGGTTTATCATTTATTTGCATTTCAAGATTTCCATTTTCATTACCTTCTTTCATGCCAGTCTAACGTTAGATCTACTCACGAATATGAGAAAGGTAGGGTTAAGTGTTGTAGGCTTCTCGACAAAAGTTAAACATAGAGGAAGGAAACAATCAAAGGATAATTAAATACGTATATTGAGACTGAGGTGTTTATCAATGAAATGTTGATCAAGCAGAATGCCGCCAAAGACATAATTTAAAAGGACAAATGACTCTAAACCGTGACTGAAGGTTGATGAGGATTCCTGCAAGGATCTCTGCAAGATTGTCGTTCCACCCTTACCGCAGAAATCTCTGTCGAAAAACGTCACCAATCTTCATTCTTCATTCCGCCATATTTCAATATAAGTCACTCTTCTACGTCATTACCCTCCAACTCCATTAAAAATATATATTAGAAAAGTTAAACCATGAGCACATTTGAAGCATATAGTGTTATATACAGGTTGCTTTTAAAAAACTTATTTTTTGGCCTAAATGCTCTGGCGAGGCCCGTCGTATATTGAAGAAATAACTTTAAAATATTTCAATCAAATGCATAAACAGACGAATATCTTTGAACGTCATGCAGTAATTTCAATACATTAGTAAGCTCTGAAGGTTCCTTGAATTGTAAGACCTTAAGCTATATCTCGTGGATCACATAAATACGACACTATGAAAAGAGATACACACTCTGGGTTCCTGAGTGTAACTGTGTGTGAATAGTGTTACATGTGATCCCCTTCGTACAGTGCTATAATGCATGCACTTCGGTGTTTCCTAGCATTGTGGATCACGTTTACATAGGGTGGGGACGTGTGAGGAGCAAATGCTTTGTGATAGGCAATGGTCTGAGGTGGATTGCTGGTTAGGCTGGTGTCATGTGATGTGGTGCCACTTCGACGTATGCTCTGTTTGGCCACTCCTTCAGCATGAGCAAGAGATATGCATTTACACAGGTCTTTTTAAAGTTCAGATACATAACCGATAATATACAAGTTTCAAATATTATTCTTATATTTCCTCTCATAAACCGAAAATGATATACACTGTGGCCTTCACTCAATGCATATATCTCTAAGTCGCTGAAATACATTATATCTGAATAAAGTCTATAGAAAACAATATGGCAAAAGAAT
The DNA here is from genome assembly GCF_042767895.1 of Penaeus vannamei. Taxonomy (NCBI): domain Eukaryota; kingdom Metazoa; phylum Arthropoda; class Malacostraca; order Decapoda; family Penaeidae; genus Penaeus; species Penaeus vannamei. Next base: position 6,840,242 of record NC_091564.1, on the reverse strand, counting down.
TCATGCCTGAAGGATAACGGTACGTCCTTCCCAAAGGCTGATCCGCCGGCGAAAAAGGCCTTCCGGAAGAAGGGACACGCTAATATAGTTTTTTTTTATCATTAATTGGGAAAATGAATACATGTCGGGTTTTCCTTGGAGCAGTACCTCGTGTAAATCAATGTAATGTTTTTTTAATTACATAAAACTAATGTTCTGTACATAATTTTTACATTATTGTAAGGTAATTATTTCCATTACCTTTCTCAGAAACAAAAGTTGCTTCTCGTTAAAGGGAAGCCTTCATTATTTTTGTTTCCCTTAGAATTCCCGTTTTCTGTGTAATCACGCTGAACACAGAAAATGTGCCGTAACAGAAGTGGCAACGTGCTGGGTTGTTGGCTCGTCACTCCTCTGTGTTTTGTTTCTTTCGTTTTTGTCTACAAGAGAGAGAGAGAGATAAGTATATTCTTGTTTTGTAAGGGGCCAGTTAGGATGTGTTATAGCATTATAACCTTTGAGAATATACAGACTGAGGGATCTTAGTTTTGGTTTTGTTTTATCCTTGGTTTTAGTGTTTTTATTGTTTTATTTTTCTTATTTTGGTTTTTACTTTATTTTTACTTGAAACATAAAGAACAATGGACACATTTTCAAACAAAGGAAATAATTATGCTCAGGTGGAAAAACTAATTAGTCATGATTTAAATGAGAAATACTTTCGGGTTAAAGGGCTTCAGAGTCGTAATGGGCAGGTCATCCTGTAAACGCGCCTGCTACCACTTTAATAAAACAGCTCCCCTGTCTCAATTGCACTCTGCAAGACCCGCGTTGGGGTATACGAAGTTATCTGGGGAAAACACTACAGACCAGTACCGCCCGGTGCTAATAAACCTACTGCCCGGTAGCTATAAACGCATTGTCTCTTTTTCTCTTATAAATTTCATACTAAATACTGACCGGCACTGCCTACATTATCCTTGAATGTATGGGACCGATAAATAAGTGAACTTTTAAAGAATTCTTCTCTGACATAATTATTACAAATGCTTTAGATGGAACTACTTTGCTGATATATAAATTGGCAATACCTACGCTAAACGAGCATACCAATATCTGTGGCTGTCGGCATTTTGACAATAAACTCCAAAGTGCATGGGCAAGAATAAGCTCGAGATATTTCCTTTGACAACAAATGGCGACGAATAAAAAAAATTGTTTAGTTCGGTTCTTTGTTTAACAATGATGAAAAATGTATAAATAAAAAGCTGTTAGGACTGTCTCTTTGGTTTGAAGTAAATTATATAACAATAAAATAGTGTTTGCATTGGTTCCTATCTATACAGTAAATATATATCCAACATGATGCATATATTTTTTTTTTTTTCTACATGTGCTGAAATAGTGTTTTAGCTGTGACGATTATTTATACAATCTCGCTGTGTCTAGTTCTGTTTACATGTTATGTGATTGGCCGAAGGAACCTAAAAGATTATGTATAGCACTCGCTGATTGGTTGAATTGATTTACTAGAGCCCTCTGTTGGCTACCATTAGAATGTGTCGATTTACGATTGTAACTCAGCATTACCATTTCTTCATGGATACCACTTTGTCATCACTGGTAAACGCAATCGTAAATGACCGCTGGTAAATGCGCTACGATCGTATGTTAGTGAATCCGGCTCCTGGATCTTGCATCTGTTGGCGAAAACACACTTTTAGTAAAAAATATTTTTAAAAAATGTTCACAACTTTGTTAGTTATATTGCTAAACACCTATCTAACCAACAAATGCAGTGCAATATAAAATATGAGGGCCTCAACAGTGTCATCTATGGAGTAAAGGAAAGATGGAAAAGTGGTACAATCTGGGTCTAACGTCCTCGGAAGGGTTTTGCGTGTTTTGTTTATCGCCCAGAGATGGCGTTGCGTTAGATGAGGGGGAGTTCATTGACGCCCACGTGTTTTCCTCGATCTCGTAGATTCAGACACATGTTTGAAGTAATTTAATGAATCGCTACAACCCAACTCTGGCTTCCCTCCATCCTCCATTCAGGAATCCGCCTCTTTACTACACAGCGATTGCAGCGCCATCTCTGGGCAATAAACAAAACACGCAAAACCTTTCGAAGACTGTCCCAGGCTGTACCTCATATTGCAATAAAAAAAAAAAAAAAAAAATGTGAGTGCCTCAGCAGCGCCATCTATGAAGGTTTTTTGAAAGCAGAGATAGCTAAGGAAAGATAAGAAAGTGGTACCCCATAATGCAATAAAAATGTGAGGGCCTCAGCAGCGCGGCCAACGCCATCTATGAAGATCCTTAGAAAAGGAAGACAGTAATGAAAAGATAAGAAAGTGGTAGCCCATAAATTAATAAAGAATGTGAGGGCCTCAGCAGTGCCATCTATGGAGCTTCTTCGAAACCAAATACGGTAAAGAGAAGATGGTAGATTATACCACTCAAGGCACAATTTATATATCTATATCATTATATTATTGCTATGAGGATGAAAATTACTGTTGAAGATCAGATAAAACTTTCTCACTGGGTTCAGCTTGAGTTGTTTTTAGTTGATTTTACTTTATATAGAATCTATGCATTCATCTTTGTGCTCTTCCAAGCTATAAATGGAGCTTAATTTTAATTCCATTTCTAATTCCTCCTCATCAATGTTTATTGGAGTGGAACGATATCCATAGTCAATATTTAGAAGAGGATTCGTGTTTCGGTTCAGTTATTCTAAGATGGGTGTAGCATCATCTGTGCAATAACCATTCAATACACTTTGAAGAACTTGATTACACACAGAATTTCTTATATTAACAAATTTAGCAGTTGGTTCATCACTGTTACCTCCAGTACTTCTTAAGCAACAGAAAATCTCCATAAATGCTCAGAATCCAATATTTATGAACAATTGTCCAATTGTGCTAAATGCTTGTAATGTTTACACATGGTATTCTTGATCTAGATTTTACAAGAAAATTTATTCGAAAATTGTGCAGGCTAATGGCACCTGCCCATAATTTATAATGATTTTGACTGCTAATAAATTCAAAATGTTCATAGATTTTGTTTACGAAATGTGCAGTTCTACAAGCCGCTTCTGGCAAGGCACTGAATACTGAATAAGTGTTCATTCTTGCTACTACTTTTCTCCTTAAATTGACAAGGAAGCCCAATTTTCATTTTGACAAAGCTATTACAATTTACATACTTATTTGACAGTTTTTTAGTGCCAATAGACATTTATCTATTAGCATTATAAATCATCTATAATATGCTGCCATTTCAATTTATCAGCAAGAACTGATTTGCGTTACACAATTTCTTTAAGCATACGACCGTAAGTCACATCCTGGTCACAGATTAAAAAATTAGGACGCAATCATGATACCATTTACTTTGATATTCATTCGTTTGTCATGAACTAGAGTCTCTGATCTTATTGACTTTTCAATTAAAAGATATCCAAGTGACTGCTTCCATTTTCCCCCAGTCCCATTGCCATATACTGTGCAGGTCTGTTTGACTTGCCATATTAACCCCAAGTTTTCAAATCCCTTTAATTCGTCTTTACTTACATTATAATAGATTCCAGTTGTGATGTAACATCTTTGTCCTTTATTCTACCTGTTGCATCCTACTTAAAAAAAAAAAAAAAAAAATATGTGTTCGAACCTGGGCCAAAGCTAATATTTTTAAGCCATTATTTGAGCGTCCGTGGTGTTGGGAAACAAACAAATAGTAACTTCTATGCTGTAGAGCGTTTGAAATATAGGCCAAGTGCAAAGGCTCTATGTATATTTGTATGATGGCTACCATTTTTAGTAACCACAGACAAAGCTAATTGAGTTTTTTAAGGGAAAAATCAAATGTAAATCCTATGAAATAGAACATTTTGCAACATACTTTCTTGGAGGTGGACTTTTTTCTACTGCGTCACACGACTTTTTCAAAGTATATTTTGCAACAGCCTTGAAGTTCTTGTTCCGTATCTGTGTAATAATTCTCTTTTATTTTTGGTCTCTGATTTCAATCCATCTGTGTAAAAATCAATAGATTAATAAATAAAATTCATGAGTAAAGAAGCATACAATACTCACTTTATATGCTGGGCAGCACCACACAGTAAAGGCTATATATTTGTAGGTATACTCATTATCATATAACTGAAGGCTATCTGTGGCTATGTCATTTAGTACACCCATCTTCAAATGCACTCTAGTGTTACTGTGGAACTATACTAACTGAAGAGTCATTTCATGTGAGGCTTGGCTGACGCATTGTTGACTCCTCGTTGTCGTGGATGGTCCTCCACAAGTGTTGGATAATGGGAAATGACTTATTTAGATAATGCAGTATAAAGTCTTATTCTTCCTATTAAGACTCAAGAGAGCTTTACAGTCAGACTATTAGTGAAACTGCAACCCTGTCCAATACATTGACTGTTACTATACAGATAATCTTACCAAGTGCTGCATTCTCTTTAGCAATAGACACTCAGAGGAAGAGATCAAGATATTCAAAAATTCTTCCGTATCCTCTGTAAAAAAAAATAATAATGATAAATAAATACTCAATATAGTGTACATTGATTACAAATGTTGGAATTAATTCACTTAGTACCCTACTCAAGTTGTATATAAAGCAAGACTGACGTAAAGTCTAAGCAATTAAATTTTATATATGAGGAATAAGGGTAAATATAAAATTAGTGCTAAGACAGCAGAGTGCCTTTAGAGAGAAGTAGTTACTATTTAAGTGAGTCTCAAGCAGTAGTTAGTTAGTACACAATTTTAGCTAGTTACAGTACTATTTAAACTTCTTACCATGTGGTGCATCATCTGTAACAACAGAATAGGAAAGCACAGGCATGTAAAAACGAACTTTCCCTTCTTCTGAAAAAGAGCATGTATATATATATGAAATAAAAATAACATGTAAATTGTTTAACATAATATACAGCATATATTGCTCATACGACAACAAAGAACTAAAGAATTCCTAATCTAATGTTACACTTACGTCTTACCTATATCTTGATCACTTGTTCTTAGGTGTCTGTAAACTATGCCAGGTCCATTACCAAGGTAAGTCCATATCACCTGTATCAGAAAAAGTATGTATAATTAGACTCTTTATCCATGCTGGTTCACTATTAACACACGAAGCTTGTTCCTGGTATATTTGAAGCTCAGATAGCATACATGAAAATTATCATAAATAAGTATATGTTTAGTATAGCATATTTGCAAGTGGTATACTGTATACACTGTACAAAATACCTTCTAAATTCTGATCTAGGCAAGCATCTCCACAATACCTGGATTCATTTATGTAATTTCTTTTTGAAAAGTGTTGGCTGTATATTCTGTATTTCTTTGTCTTCGTTTACATCTATTTTTAGTGCTGCCTTCCACTGTGTAATTATGCAAAATACATCACTAACATTAATAAAATTGCACAAGTAGCGGCTTTAAACAATATTTTACATAAAGTTATGTCAGACTATATACAAATCACTTGTTTACTTTGTTTTCATTGCTATCAACCATGAACATCATTAACTTTCAAGCTTTGTGTCAGCAAATTACAAAATTAAATTGCGTTATTAAATCTAGTGCTAACCATGTGTTGAATAAGAATACCATCTACTTTGATCCACCACTTGCCTTTCATTATCCCTGGAAAATTCGTTCGTGGGAACCATACTTTGGGTGACTTTTTTTGCTCCTTTTATAAATAATACATGAATTTCGTTCGTCGTTGGGCTTCCGATGAACTTGCTGTTCGTTCGTTTGTTGGTTACAGAATCTCACGTCGTAAAGCTGTCTTTTTGCTATCTTTCTATAATGGTCTTTAGGTCTAAATGCAGGTTGACTATATGCGAAGGATAGGATAACTAGCCAAAAATATGTATTCATTGGATAAGTACTAAACCAGAACAGATGGCGCTGGTGTGCAGGTTGTGCCATCTGTATAATTACGCTTATAGTATACTAAAGAAGTAGAAGAGACTACGCGTGGCTTGGGGACACCGCGTCGGGCAAGCTACCACATGGCTGAACCGTATTCATGTTGACAAATGTGGAAAGGTATGAATGAGAACGAATATCTTCACAATACAAGAGATGTATTTGACCGGTTTCGATTATATCTTCGTCAGAAATACA
>NC_091564.1:6826584-6829084 GCF_042767895.1 Penaeus vannamei | reverse complement strand
TTCAAATTAGATATCTTCCATTACAGACAACTACACTAATTTAATGTGTATCTACTTTTCTTTTCTTTATTCTTTTTTTAAGAGATAACATCATTTTAGAATAATTTTCAACGAGTTATACGTTCAAACTGTCCAAAGTCTGAAGTAGAATACTATCCGAATGCGACGTTCAAGGCCAGACTTTGGATTTGAAAGAGTTCTCGATTAATGTTTATCTTTGTATCGCGTAATGAAAAAAAAAATGTATATTAAATTGTCATATAAAAATTTGGCAAAATTTAACCGAATAGCAGATGCGGTTATGGTTAATAACGAATATACAAAAATTCTAATCCGAAGTCTGGGCTCGACCATCGCATTAAAACAGTTTAGCCGTAATGGTGGCAACTCCAGACCCAAACACAGAACAAACAAAACCATACGAGAAATTTGAAAGAAATTTTGAAAGAACGACTTTCCTTCCACAAAAGAGACCTTCCTCAACCATCCACCAAACTCAGTCAAGAAAAGAAAACAAGACAATTTCTTTATACAATTATCCACCTCTTCATTTCATTAGTTATGCACAAGAGCTCAACCATTTACGTAACAAACACATAACTCTTTAACCGTATGACCTTGTAAAATTAATGAACCATCTTATCTATTTCTTCTGTTGTTGATGGTGTTGTTATTGTTGATGTTATTGTTGTTGTTATTGTTAATGTTGTTGTTATTGTTGTTGTTATTGTTGTTACTGCTGTTGTTACTGTTGTTGTTATTGTTGTTGTTGTTAGTGTTGTTGTTATTATTGTTGTTGATATTATTGTTGTAGTTGTTGTTATTGTTGTTGTGTATTGCCATTCGTGTGTTTCCGCGTACCTTTGTTTTATCGTTTTATTGAACTTTGAGAACTGTGTTTTGTTCACTTGTTCCAGTTACTCGTTCTTTGGACACGGAAGGTGGTGCTTCTGAAGGTTTGACAAAACATATAATTTGATATCATCTTTATTTTATTTATCCATTTTCCGTATCTAATATATTTTTGATTGAATACATACATACAAACAATGTATATGTTTGTGTATGTTTGTGTGTGTGTGTGTGTGTGTGTGTGTGTTTCCTCTCTGTTTCTCTTTTTTCTATCTCTCCATGCCCTAGAAAAGTAAAAAGAAAAAAGAAAAAAAAATGGAGCAGTCACCCCTCGAAAGAATCGGAATATTTTGCAATTCTTGGTATTTTCAATTTGCTTAAGTCGTGTCTACGCATTTTACTTGAGAAAGTTTTGTATAGTAGTTGGTACTCTGCAACTTGCATTAAGGCTTGAAAGATAATCATTTTCGTCATTGTTCCAATTTTTATATACAGATGATAATGATAATGATGGTGATAATAAAGATAATAACAGTGATAATAATAAGAATAATAAGAATAGTAAATGATAATGATAATAATAACAACAGTAATGGTAAGAATAATGATAATAGTAATAATAATAACATTGATGAAGATAATAAAAGTTATAAATGACAGGGAAGGGGTGGCCTGGGTGGGGGGGGGAGGAACTGAAGGAGGGTGGGAAGGATACAGAGAAAAAAAATGGGTAAGAGAGAGAGAGAGAGAAAGAGAAAGAGAGACAGAGACAGAGAGAGAGAGAACGAAGGAAGGACAGACTAACAGAAACAGAGAGACCCAGAGATATGAAGAAAAAATATTAAAAAAAAAAAAAAAACCTGCCTATGCACCGTATCGAACAAAAAACAAACGGAAACTTTAGAACAAAAAAAAGCAAATTCTACACTTACTCTTCTCACAACACGCGAAAACTAGGGCACGTGATTGCCTTCCACGCCGTAGAAATGTTTGTTTACAATCGATCGTCTAACTTTAACCTTTGGAATGCTTCGTGCAAACAGAGGCGTAGGTGTTAAATACGTCAATATCCCGGTGATCGTGGTTGCTCTCTTGCAATAATATGACTCTCCTTTGCAACAAGAATATGACTCCTTTGCAACAATATTATGACTCTCCTTTGCAACAAGAATATGACTCTCCTTTGCTACAAGAATATGACTCCTTTGTATCAAGAATATGACTCTCCTTTGCAACAAGAATATGACTCTCCTTTGCAACAAGAATATGACTCTCCTTTGCAACAAGAATATGACTCCTTTGCAACAAGAATATGACTCTCCTTTGCAACAAGAATATGACTCTCCTTTGCAACAAGAATATGACTCTCCTTTGCAACAAGAATATGACTCTCCTTTGCAACAAGAATATGACTCTCCTTTGCAACAAGAATATGACTCCTTTGCAACAAGAATATGACTCCTTTGCAACAAGAATATGACTCTCCTTTGCAACAAGATTATGGCTCTCCTTTGCAACAAATTTTAGAGCACAGTCAAATTAACCGCGGAATTTTTGCAGTCTGTTGTGCTGTTTCCATGAATTGGAGTGTGTGTTTTTCTGACTCAACTGGGCGAGTGTAGATTGTTCCTTCTTCTTCTTCTGTCTG
>NC_091564.1:6799084-6806584 GCF_042767895.1 Penaeus vannamei | reverse complement strand
TCTCTTTCTTTCTTTCTTTCTTTCTTTTCTGATATGCATACATACATATGTGCTTATATATAGATAGATAAATAGATAGATAGATAGATAGATAGATATAGATATATATGAATATTTATAAATATATGTGTATATATACATATACATGTATTGACTATGTATATATTTCAATATAAGTAGATACACACAACAAAATCAATGTCGTTCATATCTGCTAGTAAAAAATGCTTAATTAGAAAGCAAGGCAATTCACACCAATCATTTTTCAGATGCAACCCACATTTGAACATATTTCTCGCACTTCGTCAGAACACACATTCAATCGATAGAAAAATCCCAACACGAGTAGTAAACGAAATCAAAACAAAGCCAACACACAACTCGTAATTCGCACAGCCGAGTCAACTTTAAAAAACAACAACAGAACTGTAAAAAAAAAAAGCCATATCCATTCTCATCCTTTCATCCAGACCCTCCCAAAAAAGATAATTTCTCCCCCCCCCCCCTCTTCCAAACCACAAATAAATCGTCAAAAAACCCCAGCATCTGTCGAAATTCGAACCCGAAGCCGCCACGCACGAACAAAAACAAAAGCGAAACCCCGCGGCGTATGACGTCATGGCAACGACGTAAACAAACCGCCCCCACGCGCAGGTCCTCACGCGCAGCTGGAACGAACGCCGCTACTTACTCACTCACTTCCTTTTAACCCTAAAACTACTAACAGATCAACAATAACGGTGATATTGGCTCGTGTCCCGCGCTGTTCCCGACTGAACACATACTCCTTAACGCTATTGATTGTATAAATAGGAGTTTGCAATGTGAGGGTTATTTATATGCATATTATTTGCCTGTGATGTAAAAACGAGATCTTTGCAATGCAATATTTTTTGGCATTTTTGCAAAATGATGCAAATGCGGTGGATTGATGTTACGTGTGGGATTTCCTGTTGCTCATTTGTGTTAATGCGATTAGGTTTTATTTATTATTGTAGTGTTATTTGTATTATCGTTAATGTCGTTATTTTCATTATTATTTGTTATTATTGCTGTTATCATTACCTTTCTTATTGTTATCATTATTGTTAATTTTATAATTATTATCATTATTATTACTATTATTATTATCGTTATTAAAATTATTATTATTATTATTATTATTATTATTATTATTATCGTCATCATCATTATCATTATCATCATCATTATTGTCATTATTATTATTATTATTATTATTATCCTTATCATCATTATTGTTATTAATTTTCTTATAATAATTTTTTATCATTACTATTCTCATTACTTGTATTGTATGGACATTATTGCCATTGTTATCATTATCATCATTATCCTTATCATTATTATTGCTATTTTTAACATCGTCATTATTGTTATTGTTATTATCTGTATTATCATATTTTGGTTGTTATTATTATCACCATTGCTATCATTATTATTATTATGTTCGTTGTTGTTGGTGTTGTTATTATTTTTATTATAGCCATTATTATTATTGTTATTATTATTGTTATCATTATTGTTGTTCTTCTTCTTCTTACTATTAACATTATTATGATTTTCATCATCATCATAGATATATGTATTATTGCCTTTTTATTATTATTATTTTATTCATCATCGTCATCATCATTAATATAATATTTATTATTACTAGTATTATCATATTCATTTACATTCTCATTATCATTATTGTTATCTTTAAGAAAAAAAAAAGATATATATATATATATATATATATATATATATATATATATAATAAATTAAGCAGTAATCTTACTAATAATTGCTATTTTGAATATTGTAAATTAGATATTTATGTCCCATAGTAATATATTCATTGTCACTATCTCGACTCCTGACACAGATGCAGTGGAATAATCACAGTAAATTGAGAAAGAATATATAATTAAACCTAAAAACTCATTCAATCCCTACAAAATAAAAATAAAAAAATAAAAAAATAAAAAAAAGTGATTGCGCAACCAGGAAAAAAAAAAGTTTGAAAGAGTTTGGAAAAGTGGAAAAGTTCCCTTGCGTTGGGGCTTTGATGGCCGCCCTTCCCCGAACGCACCGGGGGCGGTCCCGTAAATAAACAGGGATTTACGACTCGCCCACCCCCCCACCCCCACCCACTCCCCTCACCCCCACCCCCCGCCGCCGCCTGCAGCCTGTCCGCGCGCCCGCTTGGCATCGAGGCCTCGTGACGAACATGTGTCTGGGCGCCCAAGGGTTGAACAAATGTGCAAATGGGATCGATAGGTGAGAACGGGGGCGGCGACGGCGGCGGCGGCGACCAAGGGGAGCGCCGCGCCAGTATCCACTTCAGTGACCACGTGGAGACCATAGTGTATGACACGGACGACCCGCTGGACTCCCCCGACGCCGCCCAGAACTACCAGGCGCGGGTGCTCCAGCTCAACTACGACCACGACGGGCGTTCGCACGACGACCCTGCTCCCGCGAGGCCCGAGGCAGCGCAGTCCGCCCCCGGACGCCCCGCGAAGGCTCGGCCGCGGAACGGCAGAAGGCCCTCCCGCGGACGGGGGCGGGTGAGGCCCCCCGCCGAGCAGGCCAGGACCGTCCAGCAGCAGTTCAGCATGAGACCAGCTGACGGGGGCGGCGGAGGGGGGGGAGGGGGCGGAGAGGGCGGGACCAAGGTGGTGTCGTACCCCTCCAAGCCGCCCTTGGTGATGCCGACCATCAAGATCACGGACGCCGAGGAGGACCTGAGGGAGCTCTTCGGCAAGGACTACGACAACATGATGGACGACCAGCAGTTCTACCACCTCTTCCTCGACAACAGCCACGAGGACGAAGGGGCGCACGGGAGGGAGGAGGAGCAACGGAAAGAACAACACAAGAAGAGGAGAAAAGAAGGGGAACAGAAGCAGAGGAGAAAAGAAGAGGAACATAAGCAGAGGAGAATAGAAGAGGAACAGAAGCAGAGGAGAATAGAAGAGGAGCAAAAGCAGAGAAGAAAAGAAGAGGAGCAAAAGCAGAGAAAAAAAGAAGAGGATAAGAAACAGAGGAGAAAAGATAAGAAGAAAAAACGGAACAAGAAACAAGAGCAAGAACCGTCTTCCAATAAGGCTGAGAATGACTTCGACGATATACAGGTAAGTGACCCTTATTGACATCAGAAACCTTTTGGAAACAGACCATTCACATACATCAAATTGACTTAAAGAAACGAATAGATAGACAGTGCAAAAAACAAAAAACAAAGATCAGCTGATCGTCATCTCCCTAATCACACGAATTTCACAGTCCAGTTTTATGAGGTTCATCAAAACATTCCACATGAAAGTTTAATTTAGGATCAAAATATTTCCTTTTCTCGGGGCTATGTACTTAACAACGTCTAAGGAAATGAGCAACGATAGCACTGAACGGGTTGATGTCAGGTTCTTTTTCTTCTCCTTCTCTGTCTTATTCTTATTCTTAGTCTTATTCTCCCTCTACGTCTTATTCTTATTAGTTTTCTTTTTTCATTTTCTTTCCTTTTTCTTTTACTCCATCTTCTTCTCATCCTACTCTTCCTCCTACTTCTTCTCCTTCTTCTTCTTCTTCTTCTTCTTCTTCTTCTTCTTCTTCTTCTTCTTCTTCTTCTTCTTCTTCTTCTTTTCTTCTTCTTCTTCTTCTTCTTCTTCTTCTTCTTCTTCTTCTACTTCTTCTCCTCCTCCTCCTTCTTCTTCTTCTTCTTCTTATCATCTTCTTCTTCTTCTTCTTCTTCTCCTCCTCCTCCTCCTCCTCCTCCTCCTCCTCCTCCTCCTCCTCCTCCGGCTCCCTTTCTTCTTCTTCTCCCTCTTCATCGTCTTCTTCTTCTTCGTCTTATTAGTATTATTATTCCTCTTCTTCCTTCTCTTTCTACTCCTCCTCATTCTTCTTTTCCTTCTTCTTCTTCTTCTTCACGTGAAATTGCTACATTCTCAAAATATATGTTACCTTCATGATCCCTGAAATGCCTCACAACAGCTGATTTGTTGCTGAAGTTTTGTGAGTGAAATTGATGTGAAGGGATTCAGTTCAGGAGGAAAATCAATACCATGTTTATGGCGTCCCTTTTTTTCATTAAATGCGTATATTTACTTACGTTGGCAGACAAGTATATATGTATATATACGTGCCTCTGTCTCTCTCTTTCTCTCTCGCTCTCTCTCTCTCTCGCTCTCTCGCTCTCTCGCTCTCTCGCTCTCTCTCTCTCTCTCGCTCTCTCGCTCTCTCGCTCTCTCTCTCTCTCGCTCTCTCTTCCTCTCCCTCTTCCTCTCTCTCTTCCTCTCTCTCTACCTCTCTCTTTTCCTCTCCCTCATCCTCTCCCTCATCCTCATCCCTTCCCCCACCCCTCCCCCTCTCCTTCTCCCTCTCTCCTTCTCCCTCTCCCCTTCCCCCTCTCCCCCTCCCCCTCTATTTCTCCCTCTCTCTCTTTCTCTTTCTCTTCTCAACCCTCCTCTTCTCTGCTTATTCTCGACGTGATGGGTATTATTATAGCCACTGTCACTGAAAAAAGAGAATCGTATTTCTTGCGAATACCCAGGTAGCCACACATTTACACATTCATATGTTCCCATAAAACAACGGCGTATGAGGAGGAGTATGTGTGTCAGTGTGCACGGTACCCTCATGACAACATGCGTTCACAAATACGTTGACAATCTAACGCACAAATATACTATACTTATCTATATAAACGTATATATAATAAACGTATATATACTAATATTTAGAAACGCACTGGTTGACAAACGTAACATATTGCATAAAGATATAAATTCAAGGCCATAATCCTTATACCTTGTATATATATGATATGAATACATTGTTTTTACTTTGTTATCGTATTGTCTATGGCAACCATTGGGCCACAAACTCGAGGAAAACATGTTTTAGATAATATTCTGTATTTGTGTTTTTGTTGTACGTGTGTGTGTGTGTGTGTGTGTGTGTGTGTGTGTGTGTGTGTGTGTGTGTGTGTGTGTGTGTGTGTGTGTGTGTGTGTGTGTGTGTGTGTTTGTTCGTGTGTGTGTGTGTACGTGTATGTGTGTGTGTGTGTGTGTGTGTCTGTGTGTGTGTGTGTGTGTGTGTGTGTTTGTTTGTGTGTGTGTGTGTGTGTGTTTGTGTGTGTGTGTGTGTGTGTGTGTGTGTGTGTGTGTGTGTGTGTGTGTGTGTGTGTGTGTGTGTGTGTGTGTGTGTGTGTGTGTGTGTGTATGTATATGTGTGTATGTATATGTGTGTATGCCCTACAACTGTACTACACATACACACAACAACGATAATAAATTCTATAGAGTAAATTAATCACAGCCAGAGAAAAAAAAACGACCCTAATTAATCTTAAAAGAAATAACACTTAATTACGACCATTATGTACTGACAGATTTAGCGACAATTTGACGAAATGAATCCAGATCATCATCATCATCATCGTTACTAGTATTATCTTTATCGTCATTGTTATTATTGTTATGATGATGATGATGATTATTGTTATTATTAACAATATTATTGTTATATCACTACTATATTTTTTTCTGTTATTATCATCATTGTTATTATTATTATTATCATTATTGTTATCATTATCATCATTATTATTATTATTATTATTATTATTATTATTATTATTATTATTATTATTATTATTATTATCATTATTATTATTATTATTATTATTATTATTATTATTATTATTATTATTATTATTATTATTATCATTATTATCGTTATTGTTATTACTATTATTGTTATTACCTTTATTATCATTATTATTATCATTGTCATTATTGTTACTGTTATTATTTTCATTGATATCATTGTTATTATTATCATTACTATTTTTGTTATCAAAATTATTATTTTTGTTATTATCATTATTACCATTATTATTATCATCATCATTGTTATTATTACTATTTTTATTATTATCATTATTATTGTTATAATCACAATTATTGTACTCATTATTATTGTTATGATAATGATGACGACGATGATGGTGATGATAATGATAATAATAATGACAATAATAATATAATGATAATGATAACAACAGTACTCATGATAATAATGATAATAACAATAAGAACAATGAAGATAATAATTATAACAATAGTAATGATAATAACAATAACAAATTTGTTCTTAAGAGTAAGACGAAGCACTCCTTGATAGCCTGACCCGTGCAAATGACAGGCAGATCATTAACTTTATGCCACATTGCAATTAAGTGTCACGTGACGCGGGCAACATGCCAATAACAACGAATGAAGGTGTATTTAAGCAGAAATTTTACTCATTATCATTATATTTATCTTCATTAGTATCGTTATTATCATTAATATCATTATTATTATTATCATTATTGTTATTATCATTATTATTATTATCATTATTATTATTCTCATTATTATTATTATCATTATTATTGTTAGTAGTAGTAGTAGTAGTAGTATTTTCTTTGTGGTTATTATTATCATTATCAATATAATTGTTGCTATTATCAGTGTTATTATTATCATTGTTGTTGTTATGATTGTTACTGTGATTACAATTATTCTTATTGTTCTTGTAAATTCTTATTATTTCTCTCATTTCATTTTATTATTATTGTGATAATTATCATTATTCATATAATAAATTATTATTGTCGCTGTTGCTTTTGTTATTGTTATTATAATTATTATTATTATTACCAGTATTGATATTATTATTATCCTTATCATTATTTCATATCTGTGTTGTTATTATTATTCTCAATAATGATATAATTATTGCCATCATTATTGTCATTATCAATACTTTTATTATCATTGATATTATTATTACTATTATTATTGTTATTATTATTATTATCATTACTGTTATTGTCATCATCATTACTATTATTATCATCGATTTTGTTGGTATTGCTATTACTATGATTATAATTATTACAATTATTATAATATTATTTATTGTTGATATTGTCAGTATCGTTTTATTATTATTTTTATTATCTATTATCTATCATCACAGGTATTATTGCTATTATTAATATTATCATTATTATTATCATTATCATTTGTATTGCTATTATAATTATTATTATATTTATTGCAATTATAGTTACTATTATTATTGCTGTTGTCGCTGTTATATTATTATTGAAAAATTATTTTATCATCATTATCATTATGGTCATTATCATCACAATCCTCCTCATCATCATTATCAGTTCTATTATCATTATTGTTGCTATAATTGCTATTATTATTCTTGTGGTTGTTATCACTGTTATTCTATTATCGCTATTATTGTCGTTATTGTTATTATCATTATAATCATTTTTATTATTATTATTATTATTATTATTATTATTATTATTATTATTATTATTATTATTGTTGTTTTTATTATTATTATTGTTGTTGTTGTTGTTGTTGTTGTTATTGTTGTTGTTGCTGTTGTTGTTGTTGGTGGTGGTAGTGGTGGTGTTGTCAT
>NC_091564.1:6743442-6745942 GCF_042767895.1 Penaeus vannamei | reverse complement strand
TAATAGTCCAGTGCCGTTACCTTGAACCACAAAGCCACTACAGGTAATGAAGATCCATCCAGGTATCAGCTTGTTAAACCTTCCGTGACTTGGAGTAGTTTACCCTCACACCTCCAATAGAAAACGAGGTCGTCATGTCTCATTGTCACGGACTAACACCGAATGAGAAAACGTATTATAATCTCTCCTGTTCTGCATCACTTTCCGTTCTTTGGTTATTTCTTTGATTTGTTTTTTTAATCTGTGTTTGTTTATTTTTTACTTTTCTTTGTTATTTCTCCCTTATTTCCATAGAGTGTTTTTAATATTGTGATGATGGCTGGGGACAAGAGGGTTGGGCTGAAAGAGGATTTTTATGCACCATTATTGCACTCCGATGCATAATTAATTAATTCCGTTTATGAAGTCGTTTTGAATTCTGCCCAATGCTGTTTAAAAAAAATCGTAACATTCAATACGAAAAGCTTAATATTTTTTCAAAGTAAATATCATACATCAATTATCAAATAGATAAATAAGTAAATACAAAAAACAACATTAATCATAATTGTATTCATGGCTAAAGTTTCAAAAACATTTAGCGTGTTTCCCCCCTCCCTCCCCCCCCCCTTCCTTAGAGAAAATATGCCTACATTTTTTCCTTTCCTTTTCTTTTCTCTTTTTTTTTGTCATCAATGTCTTGATTTACGTTTCGTTAAGTACTGCTTCCTGCTAAGTTCTTTGCTTTGTATGTCATGTTTTATTTCTTTTTTCTTGATGACTACAAGCGTAAATGCACTTTACTGATGCACGCTAAAAATACATAAACATACACACACACTTTAACATACAATTCAATATCTTCTACTTATTCTTTTCGTGCTCTTTCCCCTTTTCTATCTTTTTTACACACACACACACGCACACACACACACACACACACACACACACACACACATACACAAACACACAAACAAACACACACACATACACCCCCCCCACACACACACACACACGCATACACACACACGCACGCACGCCCACACATACACTCGGGTACACACACAGTCAGATATACGAACAGATAGATAGATGGAATTATCTATTTTTCTAGCTCTTCCATTTCCACAATTGCTTAAGAAATTATAAAATTAATCTAGACGTTTATTTCCATTAATTTCCACCATCATACACCTTTAACGACAATAAAGAGGGGAATAAATGCTCAATAGATGCTCTTTACTTGTGATGTATTAATGATAAAAAATCATTACTGAAGTTAAATATATTTCACCGAGCCATAAAAGATCCATGGAATTTATACACAACAACGAAACGAAGAGACATATCCACTTTGATTCGTCGCCTCTATGTAGGCCTATGTTGGTGCTTCTGACACTGCATAGGAAGAACACTGTAGAATTTACAGCCTTTCGGAACTCTATAACATTGAAAATTCCTCCCCCATTCTTCCTTCGGGTAAAACGTCCTTCTTTAAAGTTATCAGTTATGCGTCTAACTTTTATATTTTAAATCGGTTTCTATGAATTAAGATTTATGTTGTTGTTCATTTATAAATCCAAAGAGAGGAGTTATGGTCACAATTTGATTGATGTGAGTGAAATCCTTAAACAATGGGTAAAATTTGATATAGAAATGGTTAATTGTTTTATGAACCGTTTGGTAATCACATGGTGGATCAAAAATATAATCAGATGTATGATTTATTCAGAAACTGATTACGTTTTCTATCTTGCATCCACGAATTAGGACAAAACTACAGTTCTCCTTGTATCCTTGACGATAACACAGTACCTAAGGGTCTTCGTAAACAAGATGTCATTTTCTCTCTAAACTATATCCTAGAAACATGGAGATGTAATGAATTTTTATTAATTATAGGTCTCTTGAAATTTTTCGACCTGAACAGTACTATTTTTTTTAATTAACAATAATTGGCTGAGACTCGAAATTGGGTCAAGAAGATGCACTGCAGAGGGACGTGTTTTAGGAATAGACGACGATAAATGCAATAGTGATTTGTGGAACTATAGTATTAACTACGAAGAAATAGAACAGAAGACTTGTAGTAATGGTGCCAGATTCATTACTGAAATTGCTCTTGTTCTTTTCTCCTATTTTTGTTATTGCTGTCATTATCTTAAAATCTATTATTATCATTATTATTGTTGTTATTACTATCATTATCATTGTTATTGCTATCATTACTTTTATTATTACCTTAGTTATTACTGTTGTCGATATTATTATCATTATTATGAATATTATTATTATTGTTGTTATTATCACCATCGTCATCACTAGTATTATCATTATCATTGTTGTTGCTGTTATCATTATTATTATTGTTGTTGTTATTATCATTATTATTATTATTATTATTATTATTATTATTATTATTATTATTATTATTATTATTATTATTATCATTATAATCAATATTGTTGTATTTATTGTTATCATTATAAGTGGTAGTAGTATAATCGTTTTTTTTATTATC
>NC_091564.1:6723442-6725942 GCF_042767895.1 Penaeus vannamei | reverse complement strand
CACACACTCATACACGCACATAAACAAACATCCCCCCACAAACACACAAGTACACACAAACACCCACATACACACATACACATTACTTCACACACCCACAAACAATCAAACCCACAGTCAAACAGACATTAAAACTACACAATCACAATATACTCGAAAAAATAGAAAAACAAATCCTCAGATTCCAATAAAAAGGGGAAAAAACGCAAATCCAAATGTTATCTTTATCTCCTTTTTGATCTTTCTTATCCTGCCTTTCCTCTCTTATCTTATCTTTCCAGTGATATCAGTTATCTCGGGAAAAGGGGTTATTCCTTTAACCTCCTTCTGAACGTGACAGAAACAGGCTGGTAATTACATTTCAATAATTGCATTTCTACTTAAATTCCTATAATTACTTTCCTGTGATTACATTCCTACTTAAATTCCTATGATCACATGTCTAATTACATTTCTATCGTAACATTTCTACTTAATTTCCTATAATCACATTCCTATGATTACATTCCTACTTAAATTCCTTTGATTACGTCTAGTTACATTTCTATCATTACATTTCTACTTAAATTCCTATAATTTCATTCCTAGTTACACTCCTATAAGTACATTCATACTTATATTCCTATGACTACATTCCTAGTTTCTTTCTTATGATCACATTGCTAATTACATTCCCAAAATTTCTTTCCTAATTGCATTCCTATGATTACATTCCTAATCTAATTCCTATCATTACTTTCTTAATTATATTCCTATAATGACATTGCTGACTACATCCCTAATTGCAATCCCATTTACATATGTATATCTAAACAGTAAAAACCTTTTTCACATATATATATATATATTTCATTTAATCTTTGATAACTTTTCAATAACATTTCTATCTACTTTCTCGTGAGTGTTCATGACCTGTTCATTAAGGTCTTATCAAAGTAGAAATCAAAATAATAATGATAATGATAACGATGATGACATTGATAATGACGATAATGATACTGGTAGTTATTGTGTTGGGAATTAATGATGATAATACTGATATTTATCCTAATAACGCTCATAGAATATTTTCACAAACCTAAAATATCATGAGAATAAGACTAATGATAATATTATATCCAACAACAGCTGATATATTACTATGATAATATGCGAAAAAATACATCAGGTATTTAATTTTCTCATTAATTATCATCCTTGATAACACCTTGATTGCTCTTCATTTGCTAATTACCTTGCAAGGCCTTAATCAACAGGTAGCAACCTTACGACCTCTAATAGACCTAAACAAGCTCTCTCTATCTACCCTTATCTACGTCCGGGGTAGATAAAGTAGATTCTTTCCTTCAGTAGAAAGGGAAGCCAAGTATATATGACATACAAACATAGAATAATATATTATATACTTAATCTACAACACAAAAGCCATATTTAGTATTCTTGTACATAAATGTATTATATTTTTGAAAGATCTTTGGGAATGATCTCTGCTAATCCACGAGACGATAATGACTGTCCTTAATTACGCACACAGTCATTAGTAGAAAGCGCCTTCGGTAATTAAAACGCTGTTAAATAGAGGGCGGATCTCCTGCCGGTGCAATAAGGGCTAATTTGCTTCTTTAAGACTGCGGGCGATGTGCTCTACCCTCGTCCCTCTGAGGACAGGGAATTGAAGAGTTTATTTTATATCATTGTTTTCTGTATATGTTTTTACTTTGTTTATCGGATCCTTTTAGTAGTTATTGTTTTTGCATTTGTTTTATGCTTATTTTTATTTTCATAAGCATTGATATGATTACTATCCATAATGCTAGCACTAATATTATTATCATTATTATAATCATCATTACTGTTAATGTTATTATGATCTTCAATCTCATTTCTACTATTGTTATTAATCTGGATTGTTGTCGTTTTCATTCTTATTTATATTCTTTCTTATCCTTCCTATTCTTATTCCCGTATATAATGCTTTTACTCAATCGTGTATCATTCCCAAATGTATTCTTATTTTCTTGTCTGTCTTTATCTTTTTTTTTATTTCCTTGTTCTCTTTTCATTCCTATTCTTAATATTCTCTTTCCTATTTCAACAAATAGATTATCTTAACTACTTATCAACCCTTAACTCTATCTTATTATCTTTACTTACAAGTATATGGACATTTGCCTCGAAAACACACACACACACACACACACACACACACACACACACACACACACACACACACACACACACACACACACACACACACACACACACACACACACACACACTATGAGCATATCTAAAAATCAAACAATATATTGAAATGTGCACAATTATACATACACGTGAATCTATACACACAAACAGATATATAGATACATGCATACATACACACATATAGATAGATAGATAGACAGATATAAATATATATATATATATATATATATATATATATATATATATATATATATATATATATATATATATATATATATATATATATATATAT
>NC_091564.1:6685942-6688442 GCF_042767895.1 Penaeus vannamei | reverse complement strand
TATTGTTGCCATTAATAATGATAATGATAATAATAATAATAATGATGATGATAATAATAGTAATGATAATGAAAATTATAATAATAATAATAACAATAATATTAATGATAACAATAACAATGATAACAATAATGATGATAAAAATAATAATAATAATGATAATAATAATAATAATAATAATAATAATAATAATAATAATAATAATAATAATAACAATAATAACAATAATAATAATAATAACAATAACAACGATAATAATATTAACAATAATAATAACAAGACACTGACAACAAAAACAATAAAACAGCACCAAAAATAAAAACACGAGCCCACAA
The DNA here is from genome assembly GCF_042767895.1 of Penaeus vannamei. Lineage (NCBI taxonomy): Eukaryota > Metazoa > Arthropoda > Malacostraca > Decapoda > Penaeidae > Penaeus > Penaeus vannamei. The sequence continues at coordinate 6,688,107 of NC_091564.1, read as the reverse complement.
TGAAGCACACGCAGAAACACCTCGATTTTGCTTTCCATGAATCCACAATGAACACCCATGACCAGCGCCTTTGTCCGTGGCCGCTCTCCATGAGGTGTAGCCTTCACTATACAGGCATTAATCACACAGGTGAAGACTAGAGGGGGTTGTAGGGTGTTGCTGATTCAGGTGTTGTGGTGTGGTGGGGTGTGGTGTGGTGGGGTGGGGTGGAGGTGTGTCGTCGAGTGTGCTTTGTCTTTCTTTCTTTCTTTCTTTCTCTCTATCTATCTATCTATCTATCTATCTATCTATCTATCTATCTATCTATCTCTCTTCCTCTTTTTCTCATTTTTATTCTCTCTTTCTTTCTTTCTTTCTCTCTCTCTCTCTCTCTCTCTCTCTCTCTCTCTCTCTCTCTCTCTCTCTCTCTCTCTCTCTCTCTCTCTCTCTCTCTCTCTCTCTCTCTCTCTCTCTCTCTCTCTCTCTCTCTCTCTCTCTCTCTCTCTCTCTCTCTCTCTCTCTCTCTCCTTCCTCTCTCTCTCCATTCTCTCTCTCTCTCACTTTCTCTCTCCTTCCCTTCATCTCTCCCTCCCTCTCCTCATTTTCCTCATCCATTAAGTATATCCTCCTTTCTTTTTAGTACTTTCTCTTCTTTACTCTCTTAATCTTTCAGGTTGTGTAGTAAAGTGCTCATCAAGTTGTTATACAATCATGCACATTTCGTAAACGTAATAACCCCCTCCCCCTTTTTATAACTTTTTTTTTTTTTTTTTTTTTTTTTTTTGCGTGTGTCGGCCGAACGCGAGCCTTCCCTGGGGAATTTTAACCCGAAATTCCTTCTTTCATTTTCGAGATAACAATCCAGGAAGCAGGAATTAACATAGTATACAATCCTCGTTGCCTTGGTGATTAATCGATATGTGATTATTAGGGACTACCCGGATGCGAAAACGAAGGACAGGGGACAGAAGAGAAAGAAAACGAAGGAAAAGAAACACTTTTTCTCAACCCGGAATTAGCATACATCACCAGCAGGGAGAACCCCCTAGCGGTCATTCCGAAAACTAATCCCTAATTGAAGACTATTTCAAACCGTGCGTATTTACCGCGACCTCCCGAGTCGAAAGTAGTATATGACAGCCCTCATTCATAATATATCCATATTTTTTTTCTAAGAAGTCGACTACAAATACGAAATGTGTGACTCCCTCGCGTGCCATTTTCGCTTCGTGTCTTCGCCCGCTTCCATCATGGCGTCTGGTGTCCCGGATGTAAATCTTACGCTTCCTCAATTTCTTCCGTTATTGCTCTGGCAGTTACAGCATATCCTTGTTTGTTAACGGAAGTGTATTTGCATGGTTGTTGTGTAATTGTTTTGCTGGTATCGTATGTACGTCATGGAGTGGAGAAAGAGTTCGGTTCGTTAGAATGTAATTGTGTTGTTTTTTTTCAATTTCTTTCTTTTTCTTTTCTTTTATTCTATTTTGCCTTTCTCTTATATTCTTTTCTTTTCTTTTCTATTCTATTTTTTCTTTTCTTTTCTTTCCTATGTTTTCTTTTCTTTGCTTTTCTTTTCCTTCTTTTTTATTATACGTAGTATATATATCAGAAGAATTAACATCCTTTATTATTTATGACACATTTCTGTATCCCCTTTAATTGTTTTAACTCCCTCTCTATCTATCTATCTATCTATCTCTATCTCTATCTCTATCTCTCTATCTCTCTCTATCTCTCTATCTCTCTATCTCTCTATCTCTCTCTCTCTCTCTCTCTCTCTCTCTCTCTCTCTCTCTCTCTCTCTCTCTCTCTCTCTCTCTCTCTCTCTCTCTCTCTCTCTCTCTCTCTCTGTGTGTGTGTGTGTGTGTGTGTGTGTGTGTGTGTGTGTGTGTGTGTGTGTGTGTGTCTGTGTGTTTCGCCGTATTTTTTTTCTATTGAATATGAAAATATACCGAACCTTTAACTCCTCGACGGCACCCCTACCAAGCAGACCAACCAGATATATAGTTACAATTTTTACGCCATTGCATATACAAATACGAAACAAATTCAATAAACGTGAGAAATACGAGATGGATGGTGAAGGTAGAACAGAAATAATGACAATAACGACGAAAACGTCAATAATAGGATAATAAATTGTAGTTATAATAGTGAGGATTTGCAAACTAACGGTATAGATAATG
>NC_091564.1:6663442-6680942 GCF_042767895.1 Penaeus vannamei | reverse complement strand
CGGGTCCTCCACTCGCCCACAACCCATGTCGTTCACAACCCGACTCCTCCTCACGCTACGCTGACTCTCGACTGGGTGTATCCTTTCTTTTGTGAGGGTTGTAGGGTGTAGGGTGGGGGTTGGGGGTTGGGGGTTGTAGGGTGTGGGTTGGGGGTTGTAGGGTGTGGGTTGGGGTGTGTGGGTTTGGGGTTGTAGGGTGTGGGTTGTGGTTTATAGGTTGTGGGTTGTAGGCTGTGGGTTGTAGGCTGTGGGCTGTGGGTTGGGGATGGTTGATGTTATTGGTGTTGTGAGTGTGGGTGGGTATGGTTGTGTGTTTGTGTGCGTGTGTGTGTGTGTGCGTGTGTGCGTTATTTCATTTCTTTACCTCTTTTCACTTCCTTTCTAACAATATCTAAGCACAATTTCTTTCTTCTTTTTCTTCTCCTTCCTTCTTTTCTCAATTTCCCTTTCAAAAGTAGAAGAAAAAAAACATCGGTTATTCACCATTATGAACCTTTAATTCCCTTTCTTAATTAAGAAAATTGGGGTACGGTGCAGTTGCCAGTTTGCTATTTATCATGCCTCAAGGTGAAGGGGCAGGGAGACCATGTACTACGTTTTAATGATGTACAATTTTGAGTATTTTTTTCTTTCCATTTTATTCATTTCTTACCTTCTCGTTTTCTTATCATTGTCTTTTTTATTGTTGTTGCATTTAGAAATTATATTACAGCGTGTGTGTGTGTGTGTGTGTATGTGTGTGTGTGTGTGTGTGTGTGTGTGTGTGTGTGTATGTGTGTGTGTGAGTGTGTGTGTGTGTGTGTGTGTGTGTGTGTGTGTGTGTGTGTGTGAGTGTGTGTGAGTGTGTGTGTGTCTGCGTACATATAAGTATTTGCGTGTATAAGACAAAAGATATAAACCCTCATTCTCCCTAACAAACGCAAAAAAAAAAACACGTCTGGCTTAGTCTGAACCCTTACACCAGTTGACCCCTTGACCTTCCTGGCCCTGACACAGTGACCTTAATCCTGTTCCGGCCTATCTTACGTGTAGGCCTATGGACTAATCTCTCTCACTGCCTCAAGTAGACTGTTTTTGTGGCCTGTTTCTCCGTAGAAAAGGGAGAGGAAATAGAAATTATGAGACTAAAAGGATATTGTTTTCGGCTTGTTAATACGTATATGTATAGTCAGAAAGAAAATGAGAGAGGGAGGGTAAGAGAGAGAGAGAGAGAAAGCGAGAGAGAGAGAGAAAGAGAGAGAGAGAGAGAGGGGGGGGGGGAAGGAAGAGGACAGTGAGAGAGAAACGGAGAGAAGGGAAAAAAGGAACAGTCTAAGGAGAAGGAAATAGAAATTATGAGACTAAAAGGATATTGTTTTCGGTGTATACGTATATGTATAGTCAGAGGGAAACGGAGAGAGGGAGAGTAAGAGAGAGAGAGAGTGAGAGAGAGAGAGAGAGAGAAAGAGAGAGAGAGAGAGAGAGAGAGAGAGAGAGAGAGAGAGAGAGAGAGAGAGAGAGAGAGAGAGAGAGAGAGGGAGAGAAAGAGAGGGGGGAGAGATAGAGAAAAGAAAAGAGGACAGAGAGAGAGAAACGGAGAGAAGGGGAAAAAAAAAGAGACAGACAGACAGATAGACAGGCAGACATATCAACACATAGACACACACAGACAGACAGACAAAAGAGAGAATGCATTTTTTTTTTTATTATAACAAAAACACAATGCACTCCAATAACTGCCACTAACAAGAACGCTAATGGCCGTAGCATCACAAAAGAGAACAATGCAGTTAATTAAAACAACAAAAGAGATACTTAGTCATGCACAAACAGGCAGTTGCGCAAATAATCGTACATGCAAATTCCGCACAAACCATAACTTAACATAAAGGTCATCAGATGAGTTCCCGGTAAAAAAAAATAATAATAATAAAAAAAAATAGAAATAAAAAAAAAGTAAAAAAAAAAAAAGTAAAAAAAAAAGAAAAAAAGAAAAGGGTAAAAAAAGAAGAAAAAAAAAGGTAAGAAAAGAAAAAGAAAAAGAAAAAAAAGGTAAAAAAGATTAAAAAGTAAAAAAAAAAAGAAAAAAAATCAAGGTTGTAATCAAAACCTGTTGAATTCGCAATTGACAGCCGAGAGCGAGACCATATGAAAGGAAATGTTGGTGCGTGTCATGTCTTGCGTTTTATTTGCGTTTTATTTACTTGTTTTTCTATTTTTTGCAACGTTTTATCATTCTGTTGATCTCTTTTGTGTTTTGTTTTGTTTTGTTTTACCCTGGATTTCTTTGTGTGAATGCAGAGTCGGTTGTTTTTTTGTTTTCTGTTTTTGTTTTGTTTTTGTATTTTCTGTGTGCTTTTTTGTGTGTGTGTGTTTTCTTTTTCTTTTTTTGTATTTCTCTGAGTCTTCTTTGAGTGACTACAGAGTAGGTTGTTTTTTTGTGTTTTGTTTTGTTTTGTTTTTCCTTGGGTTTCCTTTGCGTGAATGCAGAGTAAGTTGTTTTTTGTTTTCTGTTTTTGTTTTGTTTTCGTATTTTCCTGGGTTTTCTTTGCGTGAATACAGTTTTTTTTTTTTTTTTTGTATTCCCTAGGTTTTCTTTGCGTGAATATTTTTTTCTGTCTTAGCTTTGTTTTCTTATTTTACTGGGTTTTCTTTGCGTGTAGATGTGTTTTCTTGGTAAGTGTGTTTCTGTTATTGTTTATTGTTTATGCTTGTGTTTACGTTTATTGTTTAAGGTTTTTTGTATCTATCTGTCTATCTGGAGAAAAAGACACCGTAGTGCTAAATACTGGTCATGTCACCAATTCATTTTTTATTCATTTTGTATTTAAATATAAGTTTGCTAACGTAGTTTGCATCCATATATATCAGCATCTTAAATAACCGACTAATACCCATCTTAGGTTTACAAGCAGACATGCCTTCAGAAAACACACACATCGACACATACACACACACACACATCGACACATACACACACACACCCCACCCCCACACTCAAACACCCACTCACACGCAAAATCTCCTGACCCCACTCCACCCCCCCCCCCCTAAACACTCACACCCTCACACACACACCCTGTCATCATACTAATTATGCATGCTAATAGCACCAGCCTGCATCTTGACCCCACATTATTGGCATTCCTCTCCGGTCACGCTAGGTCACGTGGTCAAATTGGTTAGGGAATTGGTATTTATGACAAAAGGGAGTGCATTTCTTTCTCTTTTCTTTTCGTCATTTTTCCTTTTGCGTGTGTTTTTTTTGTTTTGTTTTTCTTTCTTTCTTTCCTGTACATTTATCTCTCTTCTCTTTCTATATGTCAGTTTTCCTTTTGTGTGTGCTTTTTTCCCCTTCCTGTGTATTTCTCTCTCTTCTTTTTCTTTTCTTTTGTCATTTTATGTTTCGTGTGTGTGTGTGTGTTTTTTTTTTCTTCCCGTTTTCTTCTGCTTTTCGTGTGTTTGTGTCTATTTTTCTTTATTTATTTATTTGTGTGTAATCTCGATTTTCTTTTCTTTCGCTTTTGTCTTTTGTTTTTTTTCTTATTCTCTTTCATATTTTCTTTATTTTCATTATTCTATTTCATATTTGCTTTATTTTCATTATTCTCTTTTTCTGTCTTTTTGTCTTTCTGTTTTATTTACTTTTTTCCTTTTCCTCTTCCTCTTCTACCGCCTTTCTCTGTCTCTTTTTCTCGTTTATTTTCCCTTTTTTTCTCTTTCTATTTATATTTCCTTATTTGCTTCTTCTCGTCGTCTCTCCTTATTAGGAAATAAAGAAAGTAAGCGAGTGAAATAAAAAAAAGATAAAGAATAGAAATATTTCACCCATATCCTAACGAGGTTTCTAGGCCGACTCGAAACTTTATTTTTTTGTTGTCTGTGTCTTTTTTATCTTTTAACCCTATTTTTTCTTCGTCACGTTCTTCTGTTTTCTCTCTCTCACTCTCTCTCTCTCTCTCTCTCTCTCTCTCTCTCTCTCTCTCTCTCTCTCTCGCTCTCTCGATCGCTCTCTCGATCGCTCTTGCTCTCGCTCTCTCTCGCTCTCTCTCTCTCTCTCTCTCTCTCTCTCTCTCTCTCTCTCTCTCTCTCTCTCTCTCTCTCTCTCTCTCTCTCTCTGTGTGTGTCTGTCTGTCTCTCTCTCTCTCTCTCTCTCTCTCTCTCTCTCTCTCTCTCTCTCTCTCTCTCTCTCTCTCTCTCTCTCTCTCTCCGTCTCTCTCTTTTTCTCTCTCTCTCTTTGTCTGTCTCTCTCTCTCTCTCTCTCTCTCTCTGTCTCTGTCTCTGTCTCTCTCTCTCTCTCTCTCTCTCTCTCTCTCTCTCTCTCTCTCTCTCTCTCTCTCTCTCTCTCTCTCTCTCTCTCTCTCTCTCTCTCTCTCTCTCTCTCTCTCTCTCTCTCTTTCTCTAAAGCTTTAATTTTTTTCTTGTGAAAAAGATTTATCATCATAAAGGACCTATCATTTATTATTTTTTAAATCTCGCTCAGAACTGCCAACAATCAGCGTCATTTGATTATAATATGTTTTGGTCACCAAACAGGACTTTAAAATCACGATGATATTTTTAGATATTGATATTTTCTAAATAAAGATTATATAACTTAACACAATTAACGTGACATTGTTTTTCATCGTTTACGTATCATAGCTAGTGTGAGAAGGCGGCAAAATTCATCAGATAATGTTATTGTTTTGCATGTCTTTCATGACTAGATCACAATAGTGTATTATTAGGGAGAAAAAAGAGCATGTGGCAACCCCGTTACACGCTATACCACTGGTCACGGAGATAACATACGCGCATACTTTACATAGAGATACATGTACATAGACACTGATTATATTTGCCTATATAGCATGCGTGTGGAGGGAACTTACATTCTTATGGTTTTGTATGTTTCTGAAACACCATTAGTTGTATTTTAAATTCTGGGATTTGCATGGACTCTAGTCTGTATGTAAATACGCATGGCAATACAGATACATGTGTAAATACACACATAACCATACCAACTCTCACACACATACACACCACACGCGCGCACACATACACACACACACAGACACACACAGACACGCACACACACATACACACACACACACACATACTCACATCTGCATACGTACACACACACACACACACACAGACACACACACACACACACACACACACACACACACACACGCACACACACACACACACACACACACACACACACACACACACACATACACACATATGCATACACACACATACATACACGTACGCACACACTCACACAACATCAATTGATCCGAATTATTATGTTTACCTAAAATCATATTGCAATTTATATCTCCTTTGTTCGTTTTTTCTTCTTTTGAACAATCAATCTTTCATTATTTTGCGATCTTTTATTAATTTCCCCCTTGAAGAATTAATGACTTTTTATTACATATAATGACCTAAATTTACCTGTCGCCAATTATGGGGTGCACAACTCTACGGGAATGTACATAAGATTTCAGTTACTTTAGAAACGTACTCTTATTTACACTTTCTTTTGGTATATCACATATAACTCGTCCTTGTTCTTAATATTTCATTTATATATGTTTCGCTAATGACCCCTCAGACTAATTATACTCAATGACCTCTTGACGGTCTCTATCTGACCTCGATTGACCCCGACTGAACAGCACGAGAGGATTAAATATGAGCCTTCCTCAACTTTTATTTCTTTGTGTGAAGTGATCTTTTTATCATCGAGAGTATATACTTATGCTAATTATGGTAACCGAAATAATTAGAATGATTACCTTATGTTTGTTAGTTGTTGTTGTTTCAAGAATTACGTTTTGCCTTTTTTGGTAAAATCGATATCATCAGTGTCATTAATTTTTTTGTTATCATTATATATTACAGTTAAATTATCATCATCATCATCATCCCTTCCATAATTAATATTAATACTATTACCATTGTCATTATTATCTTTATTATTGCCATTATCATCATTGATATTGTTATTGTCAATATTATTGTAATTATCATTGTAATTATCATCATTACCATCATTATTTTTTATCTTTATTACTTTCAGCAATATTACTGCTGTCGTCGTTACCATTATTACTATTATCATAACTATTATCATTATTATTATCACAATTATGATCATTATTATTATTATCCTCATTATTATCATAATCATTATTATTATTATTATTATTATTATTATTATCATCATCACCATCATTATTATTACCACCATAATCATTACCATTATCATTATCGATAATATCATTATCATAACTGTAAGGAACCTATGGCACTCACGATAACCCTGATAGCCTGTGCGTAAAGAGGAAGTGGACCAGAAATGATATTAAAAGAATTACATGATCACATAAATCAACATAATGATAGAAATAATAATGGCATGAAGAAAGAACAATATCCACTATAAATAAAGGATATTGACATAGTGATAACAATTTCAACATTAACAATCAGAGCGGCACTGATATCACAAAAGGAAATGATAGAGCAGTAGCATTAAAAATCACTGATTGTAAGATTTGTTAAAAATAAATATATAGAGAGAGGTTTAAGTAATATATTATGACTTATTACGCACAATATAACGTTCAGAATAGATGATATGTGTATAAGGAGAGCGAAACAATATGCAGCCTAGATATTCACTTAGTGTCACTCATTCACACCAAGACACGTGATCACCTGATATATATACGCCTTTTCCCAACACTCCCCCTCTCTCTCTCTCTCACCCTCTCCCTCTCTCCCTCTCCCTCTCTCTCTCTCCCTGACCCTTTTCGTGATTATAGACAGCAACACCCCCTCCCCCACCCTCTTCTCCCCGCCCCAATGTGCCACCCCACGGCACCTGGTCTCTTGAGCACGCACGCACAAGGCAGTTACCATTGTCATTATTTTCCTTGCTATTTGGTCCTTACTGTTATTGTGGTTATTATGATCTTTATCATATCATTATTGGTATTATTATTATCACTATCTTTTTTTCATTATCCTTATAATCATCATTATTATTATCATAATTACCCTCCTTATCCTCCTCATTATTATTATCATAATTACCCTCATTATCCTCCTCATTATTATTATCATAATTACCATCATTGTTATTATAATTGTTATTGTAATTATGATCATTGTCATCACTAACCACAATTATCCTCACTATCATCAGAACCCTTTTCCTCACTCATGACATCATAAACATCCTCACCATCACTTCTACCAACGCGTTTACATCGTCACCATCGCGTTTTACCCTCCCTACAACCACCCCTTTTTTCACCACCACGCCATCCCCACCACAACAACCGCCACCACCGCTCCGTCACCCTTTCCTTAACGAGCCGCCCTTAGCTATGGCTACCGGGGCACGGACTCCCGCCGGAACCTGTGGGTGCTGGCGACAGGAGAACTTCTTTACTACGTGGCCGCCGTGGCTGTTATTTACGACAGACACGACGATATCCAGCGCCACTATACGGAGCACACGGAGGATATTCAGTGGTGAGTCGGGGTTCGGTTGTTTGTTGTTGTTTGGGAGAGGGTGGGGTTGTAGGTTCGGTTGTTTGTTGTTGTTTGAGAGAGGGTGGGGTTGTTGGTTCGGTTTTTTGTTGTTGTTTGAGAGAGGGTGGGGTTGTAGGAGCGTCAAGGGTGTTGTGGATATGTTGTTGTGATTAAATGTAAATGATTAAATGTTTATATTGATGATATGTTTATTCTTTTCAGCTATTTTTGGTCATTATTTTTTAATTAAGGGTTTAATTAAGGGTCGTTGGTTAGGAAGTGTTATGGTCCCCTTAGTCTATAGAAGTAAAGAATATGCTAATAAAAACTACTAAAAATATAATGTGATGGAATGATAATAAAGATGAGAATGATAATGATATGAGGATAATGATGAGACCACTAATATGATTGATAATAACTTTTTTTTTTTTTTTTAAGCATGGCGACCCATCCTTCCCGTGAACTCGTAGCCTCGGGTCAAAGGGCAGCCCGAGGTCAGCGATGGTCCGCCCACGTCAGAGTGTGGAACGCCCGCACCCTCCACACGCTGCACGTCCTTGGGCGGAAGGAGCTGGGGGCAGGGATCATGGCGGTCGCCTTTTCCAGGAGGGTGAGCTGCTTGCTATTTTTTATTATTTTTTTTTTGGGGGGGGGGTTGGTTGGTTTGTTTTTACGTTTTTATGACCTCTCGTGTTCTTGTTTTTGCGTTTTTTATGATTCTCGTTTTTTTTTTTGTTTGAGGGGGGGGTGTTTGTCTTTTATATGGTTCTTTGTCTTGTTTTTATCATTGTTTGATTCCAGCTCTTGTGTTTTCTTTGCTTTCCTTTCTCTTCTTCATCCTCACGAAAAAAAAGGATATCCAAGCTGCTAGGAAATTCCTTTTTTTAGATTTTTTTTTTTTGGGGGGGGGGGGGTGGGGGGTTCTGATTTCGTGTTTATTTTTTGTTTTGTTTGTTGTTGTTTTTTTGTATGGTTCCTTGTCTTGTTCTGTTTGATTGATTCTCTCTCTTCTCTTCTCTTTTCTTTGCTTTTTCCTTCTCTTCTCTTCTTTTTCATCCTCACAGGCTCCCCTTCCCTCTCCTTCTCCCTCACCTTTTCTCTCTCTCTCTCTCTCTCTCTCTCTCTCTCTATCTATCTATCTATCTATCTCTCTCTCTCTCTCTCTCTCTCTCTCTCTCTCTCTCTTTCTCTCTCTCTCTCTCTCTCTCTCTCTCTCTCTCTCTCTCTCTCTCTCTCTCTCTCTCTCTCTCTCTCTCTCTCTCTCTCTCTCTCTCTCTTTCTCTCTCTCTCTCTCTCTCTCCCCCACCTCCTCTCTCCCTCCCTTCCTCCCCTCCCTCTCTCTCCCTCCTTCATCCTCTCCCTCCCTCGCTTCCCCTACCCCCTCTCTCCCTCCCTCTCCCTCTCTACACCCACCATCCTCCCTCGCCTTCCCCTACTTCCTCTCTCCTCCCCTACCTCCTCTCTCCCTCCCTCTCCCTCCCTCCCTTCCTCCCCTGCCCCCTCTCCTTTCTCCCTCTCCATACACACACTATCCTCCCTCTCCCTCCCTCTCCTTCCCTTCCTCCCTGCCCCCTCTCTCCCCTCTCTCCCTTTCCACACACACACCACCCTCCCTCTCACCCCCTCTCTCCTCCTTCACCCTCTCCCTCCCTTCCTCCCCTACCCCTTCTTTCCCTCCTTCACCCGCTCCCTCCCTCCCTCCCCCTACCCCTTCTCTCCCTCCCTCCCCACCCCTACCCCTTCTCTCCCCCTCCTCTCTCCCTCTCCACACACATCACCCTCCCTCTCATCCCATCTCTCCCTCTCTCTCACACCTCTACCACCCTTCCTCTCACCTCTCTCCCTACACCCACCACCTCTCTCCCTCCCTCCCTCTCCCTCTCCACACCCACCACCCTCCCTCTCACCCTCTTTCACCCCTCCCTACACCCACCACCCTCTCTCCCTCCCTCTCACCCTCCCCCTCCCTCTCACCCCTCTCACCTCTCACCCCCTCTCACCCTCTCTCCCTCCCTCCCTCTCCTCTTACCCTCTCACCCCCTCTCACCCCTTCTCACCCTCTCCACCCTCTCTCCCCCTCTCACCCCCTCCCAAACCCCTCTCACCCTTCCCACCCCCTCTCACCCCCTCTCACCCCCTCCACCCCCTCTCACCCCCTCTCACCCTCACCCCCTCTCACCCCCTCTAACCCTCTCTCACCCCCTCTCACCCTCCTCTCACCCCTCCCACCCCCTCTCACCCCCTCCCACCCCTCTCACCCCCTCTCCCTCCCTCTCTCTCCCTCTCCACACCCACCACCCTCCCTCTCACCCCCTCTCACCCCCTCCCACCCCCTCTCACCCTCTCACCCCCTCTCACCACCTCTCTCCCTCTCACCCCCTCTCACCCCCTCCTCACCCCCTCTCCACACCCTTCACCACCCTCCCTCTCTCACCCCCTCTCACCCCCTCTCCACACCCACCACCCTCCCTCTCACCCCCTCCCACCCCCTCTCACCCCCTCTCACCCCCTCTCACCCCTCTCAACCCCTCTCCCTCCCTCCCTCTCCCTCTCCACACCCCCTCCCTCTCCCTCCCTCTCTCTCCCTCTCCACACCCACCACCTCCCTTTCACCCCCTCTCACCCCCTCTCTCTCCTCCCCAGAACAACGCCCTCTCACCCCCTCTCTCCTCCTACACCCTCTCACCCCCTCCCACCCCCTCTCACCCTCTCACCCCTCTCACCCCTCTCACCCCTTCTCCACACCACCACCTACCCTTTCACCCCCTCTCCCCTCTCTCTCCTCCCCAGAACAACGCCCCTCTCACCCCCTCTCTCCCTCCCTACACCCTCTCACCCCCTCCCACCCCCTCTCACCCCCTCTCACCCCCTCTCACCCCCTCCCACCCCTCTCTCACCCCCTCTCCACACCCACCACCCTCCCTCTCGTCCCCTCTCACCCCCTCTCTCTCCTCCCCAGAACAACGGGCAGTTCCTCCTGGCGGTGGACGCGGACAGCGAGCATCTCCTCTCGGTCTGGACTTGGGACAATGAACACGTTTTTGGCAGGGTTGCGGTACGTCTTTTTTTGTGTGTGTGTTTTTGTTGTTGTTACTGTTGTTGTTTGGTATTGTTATGATTGTTGTAGTTGTTGTTTATCATTGTTATTGTTTTCATTATTGTTATCATTATTGTTATTGTTATTATTATTATTGTTATTGATTGTTATTGTTATTATCATTGTCATTATTGTTATCATTGTTATTCTTATCATTATCATCATCATTATTATTACTATTATCGTTATTTTTATCGTTGTTGTTATTATTGTTATTACCATTAACATCATTGTTATTATAATTATTATCATTATAATCGTCCTTATTATCTTTGTTGTTACTATCATTATCATTATCATTATTCTGAGTATTATCGCTATTATCATCATGTGTCATTATCATTGTTCTTGTTATCATCATCATTATCCCTAACAATTTCTTTATTGTTATTAGGCTCAGCATGATCCCATTTTTAAAGCACCGATATTATCATTATTATTATTACTACCACTATTGTTTTTTATCATCATCATGATTATCAAAGCTATCACCCTTTTTACCATCAAATTAACTCCCATCAATATTATTAACAGCTATTTCGCCATCATCCTCACCATCCCATCATAATTTATATTTCGATAACCAGCGTGAATAAAATACAAAAGAAAATGATCGATTCTCTTAAAGAATAGCATGTCAGTCTTAAATTTGCATAACGTGACCCAGATCCACAGATGATTGAATATCTTGACCTAATTATAGAGTTTTGATCCGTATTTACGTTTTTGATGATGCGAATGATGATGATAGTGACATAATGCGAGTGGGAGATTATGGCGATAATGATTATGGTGATTATGATCGTTGTTATGGCCGTATTGGTGAGAATATTGATACCACAATTATTGGCAATAATTATGATAATAATGATTGATAATAATGATCATAATAATGATTTATATTAATTATGATAATAATGATTGATGATAATTATGATAATTAAGATTGATAATAATTATGACAATAATGACTGATAATAATTATGATAATAATGATTGATGATAATTATGATAATAATGATTGATAATGATAATGATTTTGTCAATGATGATGACAAGGATGATGATGATGGTTATAACAGCTACTATAATGACAATAATCATCTTCATAATGCTGACAACAACAACAACAGTAATAACTACACTGACAACAATAATTATAATCATAACCCCACAGACCTTTCTCCACAAATAACTCAAATGAACCCTTCCCCCCCCATCCCCCAACACCCCAACCCCCCTACAACCCCAGACTCACCAAGACCACGTGTGGGGCGCCGCCTTCCACCCGCTGGACAACAACCTCATCGTGACTCATGGGCGTGGGTTGTTGAGCATTTGGTCCAGGAGGAAAGATGGCATATTCCAGCGCTCGGATCTCGTGCAGGTGAGGGGCGGGGCTTGTCTGGGTTGTGATGTTGGTTTGGGTTGTGAGGATGTTGTTTAGTTTTGGTGTGATGTTTGTGTTGTGAGGATGTTGTTTAGTTGTGGTGTGATGTTGCTTGTGTTGTGATGCTGATTTGGGTTGTGAATGTTGTGATGTTGTTTATGTTGTAATGTTTGTGTTGTGATGTTTATGTTGTGATGTGTGTTGTGATGTTGTTTATGTTGTGATGTTTATGTTGTAATGTTTGTGTTGTGATGTTTGTGTTGTGATGTGTGTTGTGATGTTGTTTATGTTGTGATGTTTGTGTTGTGAGGATGTTGTTAAGTTGTGTTGTGAGGTTGCTTATGTTGTGATGTTGTTTGGTTGTGGTGTGATGTTGTTTGTGCTGTGATGTTTATTTGCGCTGTTTAGTTGTGTTGTGAAGTTTATTGTATTGTTTGTTGTGATGTCGTTTGTCTAATTTTGCTGTTTTGTGCTGTTTAGTTGTGTTGTTGACGTTTGTATAGTTTACCTGTGTTGTGATGATGACTGTGTTTTAGTTGTATTGTGATGCTCTTTGTGATTACTTACTTTGTAATGTTTTTGTTTTTGTGTTTATCAATTATCTCATTGGTGTTTGTGTTTTTTTTTTCACTCGTGTCACAGGGCTTTTTAGTTATGTTGTTATCCTGTGGTGTTTGTGTTTTTACTGTTAATGTGATGTTTGTTATTATTTTAAATGTGTTGTGGTGTCGTGGTTTCTGATGTCAAGTTGCATTATTGTGGACATTTTCCCTTCGTGGTTAGTAGTAAAAAATTGGTTTATGATAGAAGTGAATATAATGAGTACTGTTGAAAATAAATGATCTCAGACTATGATAGATAGATAGATAGTTAGATAAACAGTCACATAGATTATTAACCCTTTCTTTCATTAGTACTGTTGAAAATAAATTATCTCAGACTATGATAAATAGATAGACAGTTCGATAGACAGTCATATAGATTATTAACCCTTTCTTCAATTAGTACTGTTGAAAATAAATAATCTCAGATTATGATAGATAAATAGACAGTTAGATAAACAGTCACATAGATTATTAACCCTTTCTCCAATTAGTACTGTTGAAAATAAATAATCTGAGACTATAATAGACAAATAGACAGACATTCAGACAGACAGAAACATAGATTACTAACCCTTTCCTCTAACACTCCTTCTCCCCCCCCCCCCCTGCAGGAGGACTCCGGCAGGAACATCACTTCCATCGAGTTCACGCCCTCAGGAGACCTTATCAGCGGAGGGGGCGAGGGACTCATCACGGTGTGGGGCGTGGATGCCGAGGGGGAGTATTTTATCAAGAGGGAGTTCCAGGTGAGTGGGGAGAAGGAGGGAGGGGAGAGAGGGGGAATGGAGGGAGGGGGTGAGGGAGTGGGTGTGGGTGAGAGAGGGTGGGGCGTGGATGCCGTATTTTATCAAGAGGGAGTTCCAGGTGAGTGGGGAGAGTGGGAGGGAGGGGATGAGGGGAGTTGGAGGGGGTAGTAGGAAGGGAGTTGGAGGGGGTAGTAGGAAGGGAGTGGGTGTGGGTGAGAGATGGAGGGGCGTGGATGCTGAGGGGGAGTATTTTATCAAGAGGGAGTTCCAGGTGAGTGGGGAGAGTGGGAGGGGAGGGAGGGAGGGAGTTGGAGGGTGAGGGGGAAAGGGAGGGAGGGGGTGTGGGTGATGGGGTGAGAGGGTGGGGCGTGGATGCCGTATTTTATCAAGAGGTAATTTCAGGTGAGTGGGGAGAAAGGGAGGAAGGATGGGAAGAAGGAGGGAGGGGGTGTGGGTTAGGTGGGGTGAGAGAGGAAGGGGCGTGGATGCTGAGGGGGAGTATTTTATCAAGAGGGAATTTCAGGTGAGTGGGAGAGTGGGAGGGAGGTGGAGAGGGAGTTGGAGGAGGGAGGGGTGAGGGAGTGGGTGTGGGTGAGATGGGGTGAGAGGGTGGGGTGTGGATGCCGTATTTTATCAAGAGGGAATTTCAGGTGAGTGGGGAGAGTGGGAGGGAGGGGAGAGAGTGAGTTGGAGGGGGTAGGGGAAGGGAGTGGGTGTGGGTGAGTGGGGAGACTGGGAGGGAGGGTGGGAAGAGGGAGAGAGGGTGGGAAGAGGGAGGAGGGTGGGAAGAGGGAGGGAGGGTGGGAAGAGGAGGGAGGGGTGGGAAGAAGGAAGGAGGGGGGTAGAGTGGTAGGGAAGGAGTTGATGGGGGAGGGTGTGGATGAGGTGGGGTGAGAGAGGGAGGGGCGTGGATGCTGAGGGAGTATTTTATCAAGAGGGAGTTGCAGGTGAGTGGGGAGAAAGGGAGGGAGGGTGGGCAGAAGGAGGGAGGGGGGGAATGGAGGGTGTGGTAAGGAGGGAGTTGGGGGGGGAGGGGGAAAGGGAGGGTGTGGGTGAGGTGCTTGAATGCTTATGTAAGTTTATGTGTGTGTGTGTTTGTTTACGAACAGACAGACGGATACATAGATAGACAGATATGTAGTTAAACAGATAGAAAAATTTATTGATAGATACATGGATAGATAGAAATAGATGGATGAATAGATTGATAGACAGAACAAGATAAATAAGTAAATAAGTAGATAAATTACTAGATAAATTAATCAATATATGAATATGAATAGATAAATGGATAGATAAACAGACTGACAGAGAGATAGACAGATAACTATACATCCACACACTCACATAGTAACAACTATATGTATACATTCCCCCTATACATCTGTATATACGTCCTTAAAAAAAAGAAAAAAAACGGTCCACACTAACTCCCCTCCCCTTTCTACCACCTCCTTTCTACTGCCCCCCCCCCTGCTACCCTCCTTTCTACTGCCCCCTTCTAGCCCCCCTTTCTACTGCCACCTTCTACCCCCTTTCTACTCCCCTTTTCTACTCCCCCTTTCTACTCCACACTAACTCCCCTCCCCCTTTCTACTCCCCTTTTCTACTCCCCCTTTCTACTCCCCCTTTCTACTCCCCCTTTCTACTCACCTTTCTACTCCCCCTTTCTACTCCCTTTCTACTCCACACTAACTCCCGTCCCCCTTCTACCCCCCTTCTACTCCCCCTTTACTCCCCCTTCTCTACTCCCCCTTTCTACTCCACACTAACTCCCTCCCCTTACCCCCCCTTTCTACTGACCCTTCTACTCCCCCTTTCTCCCCCTTTCTACTCCCCTTTCTACCCCCTTGCTACTCCACACTAACTCCCTCCCTTCTCCTACCCCCTTTTACTACTCCCCCCTTCTACTCCCACCTTCTAACCCCCCCCCCCTTTCTACTCCCCAGGCTCACTCCGGCCCCATCAACTCCCTTCAAATCCTGAGCGAAGGGACGATCCTCTCAGGAGGAGATAAGGACCGGAAGATTGTAGCGTGGGACTGTGATGAGGATTTCGAGAAGATTACGGAGACGAAGGTAAGGAGGAGAGAGAGAGAGAGGGAGAGAGAGAGGGAGGGAGGGAGGGAGGGAGGAGGGGAGGAGGAACGGGAGGGAGGAGGGAGGGAGGGAGGGAAGGAGGAGGGAGGGAGGGAGGAGGGAGGGAGGGAGGAGAGAGAGAGAGGGAGAGAGAGAGAGAGAGAGAGAGAGAGAGAGAGAGAGAGAGAGAGAGAGAGAGAGAGAGAGAGAGAGAGAGGAGAGGGGGAGGGAGAGAGAGAGGAGAGGGAGGGAGGAGAGGGAGGGAGGGAGGGAGAGAGAGAGAGAGAGAGAGAGAGAGAGAGGAGAGAGAGAGAGAGAGAGATAGAAAGAGAGAGTGAGAGAGAGAGAGAGAGAGAGAGAGAGAAATTGGGGGGGAGGAGAGAGAGAGAGAGAGGAGGGAGGGAGGAGGGAGGGAGAGAGAGAGAGAGAGAGAGAGAGAGAGAGAGAGAGAGAGAGAGAGAGAGAGAGAGAGAGAGAGAGAGAGAGAGAAAGAGAGAGAGAGAGAGAGAGAGAGAGAGAGAAAGAAAGAAAGAGAAAGATTGAGAAAGAGAGAGGGAGAAAGAAACAAACAAAAACAGAATGAGACGTGCATAAAAAAACTGAGAAGAATAAGGATATAATTAGCGTTAATAATCATCGTAATTACTGTTCACCATCGCGGATATCAACCACAGCCTTCAATAACACGAATGTCATTAACTGTATCAATCTGCCATGATTCCCACATCCATTAAGGGAAATGAATATCTATTAAAATCCTCATTTTCATTGCTGTTTTAGATCAGTTATGTACAGTCACTACACTACAACAACAGTGGACGCTTATCTATTATCTTCAGTCACATTTACAACCAAAGTTATAAACATCAAAGCAACCACGCATTTCTACCAACTCACAACCACAGTTACAAGCGCATTTACAAGCACCGCAACAACCACAAGAGATTTCTCATAAACCATAGATACATTATAAAACTTTCCATTATCCCCCAAAAATAATTATAACCACATTTACAACCACCACAACAACCACAAGAGATTTCTCATAACCCGTAAATACATTATAAAACTTGCAACAAACCACAGTGAACTTTCTATTATCCCCAACCCATAATTATAACCACATTTACAACCACATACACACCACAATGGGCAGCTCCAACACCACCCACTTATAACTGCACCACCATTAGGAAGACTTCATCATCGTCACAGCTACAACCACCTTTTAAAAAATCGACCCTAATTACAACCATTGTTACATAAATAATAAGTACAACCACAGTTCTAATCCCTGTTACAACCATTAAAGATTACAACCACACATCAGCCAACCACAACGGACAGCCCTCCACCACTCCCCACCAACGCTCTCACCCTCTCTCCCTCTTCTCACCCTTCTTTCCCCCTCCCTCTTCCCGCTTTCCACCTCCACTCTCCTCCCCTTTGCTCTTCCCACCATCCCCTATTCCTCTTTCCACCCCCAATCTCCACCATCCCCCCTCCTCCCTCTTTCTACCACCACTGTCCTCTCCATCTGTCTCCAACACTCTAAAACACTCTAAAACACTCTCCATCACGCTCCACCACTCTCCACCACTCTCCACCACTCTCCATCACTCTCCACCACTCTCCACCATTCTCCCTTCCCTCTCCCCTTCTCTCTCCCCACCACTCTCCCCCCTCCCTCTCCCCTTCCCTCTCCCTTTCCTCTCCCCACCACTCTCCCCACCCCCTCTCCCCCTTTCCTCTCCCCACCACTCTCCCCCCTTCCCTCTCCCCCACCACTCCCCCCCTTCCCTCTCCCCACCCCCTCTCCCCACCACTCTCCAACACTCTCCTCCCCTTCCCTCTCCCCTTCCCTCTCCCCACCACTCCCCACCACTCTCCCCCCTTCCCTCTCCCAACCACTCTCCACCACTCTCCACCACTCTCCCTCTTTCCACAGCTACCGGAGCAGGCAGGAGGCATACGTACCCTATACCCCCAACGACCCGGGTACCACGACGGCAACATCTACGTAGGGACGACCAAGAACATGATTCTGGAAGGTTCTTTGC
>NC_091564.1:6648442-6658442 GCF_042767895.1 Penaeus vannamei | reverse complement strand
CATATGTACATATATAGATATACATTTTATATATGTTTATTTATATACATGATGTATATTCATATATGTCTGTACGTACAGTGTATGTGTGCGTGTCGTATTGGAAACGCACGTTAGGCCAAAACGGGGGCGGAACTAATGATTTTTTCACTAGAGGGTGCAAGTGAAACCAATGTTTTTTTCTCGAATAAGTGGGATACGTCTCTACTTTATATTTTTGGGAAGTATAGGCCTTTTACTCTCCGAAATAAGTATATAAGAGCCAAGAGTATTTGGATTAGTGCGCCCCCCCCCTCGGTATGGTTCTATGCTGAAGACCAACTTAAACCGAAATTTTGGCATGTATAACTAAATGGTTATGTGTGTCTGTTTATGTGTGTGTAAAACCAGCTGTTAGGTCTTTGTATATATTAGTTCAAGAAACAAAATCTCCACTTTAGCTATGAATATTAACTATTCTGTAAGCCCAATCACTCTATTACTGCACATAATTTTTCCCCTTTCATACAATGGAAAGTGATTTTCTTTCAAAAAAAAAAGTTATATCTTTCATATAAACCGAATAAGATTATATAAGCACTCAGTTCTTTTTTTGCATGGCTGGCTATCTGTATATATTTATACATAAATCACATGTAAATTGATAAGGACCAGGATACGAAAATATATATATATATAGATAAGATACAACGTTAAACAGTATTTTATATTTTGATACTAGGCGCGCCGATCGAACTGCTTGTTCAGCGGTTCTTGGTGCTGTTTCACTGCTATTTTAATACTAAAAATTCGTCCCATAGCATTTAATCAACTGACAAGGTGCATTGCTGTGATAAGAGCATTATTCTGATATCATGGTGGACAACACCTGTCTCACGGTCATTAAATATTTATAAGCACTAGTCACTGCATTCACACGAGCTTTTTTTACCTTACTGGGAATAACCTAGCATAAAGCATTATTGTAAGATTGTAGTGATGAACAGAAGAAAAGAAATGAATAGGTTGGTCAATTCTTTTATTGAATATATTCATGTAGACTTTTTTGTAGACATCTTAAATAAAGATAATCACCATTAGTTCGTTCCAATCAGTTTATTCTTACTAGACTAGTGTTTCTCAACTAACTCCTAAGGAGTTCGTGAGACGGTTAAGTAAAAGTGTACTAAATCTGTTCAGTCTACCCTATTAAGCTTCCGTTTTCTGTTACTCTATTACAGCGTGTATTCCAGTATTTTAATTTCAATCAAATTTAACTGGTGTAAGCAGGTTAATTACAATTGTTGATTTGTATATACTTTTTTTTTCTTTTTTTTTTTTTTTTTTTTTTTTGCTTATTTTCTGTACCACTCTTACCATTAAGAAAATACACTTTATTTCCATTTCCTCGTGTTTGATTTTCCAAATAATTTTCTGCTAAGCAACCTCTCTAGCCAGAGGTTCAGTAAATTCCTTGAACAAGTAAACGACATGCCAAGCATATGTATATGTATATCACATATGCCAGTGAAAACTCAGTCACATATATTCTATAAATCTATGCATATACACACACTTATACGTAGACATAGACACATATAGATATAGACATACACATACGCGATAGTTCAAAGTATACTTGATTATTAGGGCAATGACAGTATCAGTCCTTTGACACTATGAGGTGCAAAATCTGTATCCAACATATTACCAGTATACAAAATCAACAAACTGGAAATAATGATAAAGAAAAAGAAGAATTTACTCAATCATGTCGATTCATTTTGAAATTAATAGCAGCAACAGCAACATCTGCAACAAAAATGTAAAGAATGATGATAGTAATGACAACAATAATAATGATAATACAGTTATAGATGCTGCTACCACTAATGGTAATGATAATGATGAATAATGGTGATGATAATGATATTGACAAAAAGGAAATACGAATAACAATAGTAAGAGTAATGATGATGATGATAATGATAATGATAGTGATAATAACAATAACAATGATAGTAATGATGATAATGATAATAATAAAGATGATAATGCTAATAAAGATGTTAATGATAATAGTAATAATAATGATAACAATAATAATAATGATATTGATAAATAGTAATAGTAACAATAATGACAACAATAATGATAATGATAGTGAAAAGTATAATAATAATAATATTAATGGTAATGATAATAACAACAACAATACAAACAATAATCATAATAACAATCATTATAATCATTATCATAATGATAATAGTAGTGATTGTGAGGATAACAATAATAATGATAACAAAAAAAATATACAAGATAGAAGAAAATCAAGAATAATTTAAAAAGAAATTATTATGATAAGAAAGGAAGGGAAAATGAAGAGGGTGATAATGATGATACTAATAACGATAACAGTGATACAAGTAGTAGAAACGATAATGATTCAGATGACAATGAATGATGATGATAATAAAAATTACAACAATGATAATAATGATAATAATAATGATAATAATAATAATATAAATCATGATAACAAAAATGATAGTAGTAGTAGTAGTAATGATAATAATAATGATAATGTAAAAACAATGATTGTGTTAAAGCTAACAACAACAGTAAGAGTAATAATCAATCATGATAACAATGATGATAACAATAATGCTGATAATGATTATATTAATGATAACAACAACAATGAAAATTATAACAAAAAAGAAACTTATGAAAACGATAATGATAATGATATTCATAGCAACAGTATCAATGATAATACTAATATTAATGATAATAACAATAATGATGATGATAATGATAATGACAATGATATTGATAACAATGGTATCAATAATAATACTAATATTAATGATGATAACAATAATGATGATGATAATGATAATGGTGATGATGATGGTAATGATAACAATAATAATGATGATGATAATAATTATAATAATAATAATGACAACAACAATAATAACAATAATAATAATGATTATGATAATAATAATAATAATAATAGTAATAATAACGATGATGATGATGAAAGTAATGATAGTGATAATAATAACAATGATAGTAATAATGATGACAATGATGATAATGATATTAGTAATAATGATAATGATATTAGTAATAATGATAATGATAGTAATAATGATAATAATAATAATAATAATGATTATAATAATAATGATAAGAATGATAATGATAATAATAATAATAATAATAATAATAATAATAATAATAATAATAATAATAATAATAATAATAATAATGATAATAATAATAATAATAATGATGATGATAACAATGATAATAATGATGATGATGATAATAATAATAATAATAATAATAACAATAATAATAATAATAATAATAATAATAATAATAATAATAATAATAATAATAATAATAATAATAATAATGATAATAATAATAATAATAATAATAATAATAATAATAATAATAATAATAATAATAATAATAATAATAATAATGATAATAATAATAATAATAATAATAATAATAATAATAATAATGATAATAATAATGATAAATAATAGTAATAATAATAATGATAATAATTATCATCATGATAATAACAATCATAACAATAATAATGATAATAATGATAATAGTAATGTCATTATTATGATTATCATTATAATTACTACTAGTAATAACAATTATTATGATTATCATTATCGTAACGATTTCAATGATTGATAATTATATTGATGATAACGTAGCAATGATAAAAACAATGAATATTTATATAAAAAAAAATGTCTCCAAAAAAGAACCGCCGCCCCAGTCGCAGTCGATCAGCTGTTCTGTGTTGTGGTAAAGATGGCTCTCAGGTTGGGAAAGTCCGTATTTTCCCTTATTCCTCGTGCTACAAGGCCCCAGGGGTGAGATTTGTATAGAATTTGTTTATCTAATTGAATTACTG
Source organism: Penaeus vannamei (assembly GCF_042767895.1). Classification (NCBI taxonomy): domain Eukaryota; kingdom Metazoa; phylum Arthropoda; class Malacostraca; order Decapoda; family Penaeidae; genus Penaeus; species Penaeus vannamei. The sequence goes on along the minus strand of NC_091564.1, from coordinate 6,654,505 downwards.
AGAATAAATAGTAGGGGTGAGATTATAATTTTGCTTTAGTTTCTTAGTAAGCTTCTTTTCGTGTTGTCGAGACCGGGTGGTTGGGTATGATGGGTTTATTTGGGAATTTAATGTCTGTGTGACCGGCTGCCGGAATAGGAGGTTTTGTGGCTGACATGAGATGCAATTTGATAATGTCTGTTATAGCTTTTAGGTGGTTCAAGTGGGTAGAATAAAGAGAGGAAGTTGAGGTAGTAGACCTCAATTAGAAATCGTATTTCGATTCTTATTTATTTTTTAATTTTATAATTGAAAGATGTTGATTATGTATTTATTCAAAACAATGATCGTGAGGAATAGGAAGAAAATCAGGGTAGTAGCCTTTTATAAAAAAAAAAAAAAAAATGTAACAATAGTCAAATCATGAAATCAAGGTCCTTTTCACCAAAAAAAATTTGTTGGACAGCTCTTTTGAATTTTTTTACACCGGAGTATATTTCTCGTCTTTAACATCACATACATTTTGGCACTTTCAGGTATTCAGTATTTGAAAGACTGGCTTGGCATATACTAAATTTGAACTTGATTGTACATCTCTGGCTGACAGGATTCTCTGATGCCAGTATGGTGAAAAGAGAGCTGCACTGAATAATTACCTCTTTTGTTTATCATCATCTATGATTCTCTATTTGTGTGGCTAAATCCACTTGCCAGTGTAGACAGATCATGTACACTTATCTGCACATGCACCATAATAATTACTTTTGTGTGTGTGTGGAGGGGGGATTGGTTCCCGTCATTGACACTCAATGCCACTATGTATGGAGAAACAAAATAATCTTGGCGCCAAAGTGTGAAGCACACTAGTTGTGACAGAATTGTAGTTTTCTATGAAATTCAGATCACTCTGAGAAAAGGCCCAGGGAGTGGGCAACAAGCACAATATTAGTCCAATACCAAATCAAATGTAATTGAAATTCACACACTTACACTTACCAACACCCTCTTTGGTGTTTGTTAGAGCATATCTTTGTTGTTCAATAAATATCATGTATTTATTCAAAACGATGATCGTGAGGATTAGGAAGGAAATCAAGGTAGTAGCCTTTTATAATAATAATGATTTTTTTTTAAATGTAACACTAGTCAAATCATGAAATCAAGGCCCTTTTCGGCAAAGATTTTTTGTTGGACAGCTCTTTTGAAATTTTGTACACCGGTGTATATTTCTCATCATTAACATCACTTGTGCATTTGGTAATTGTTGAAGACCGCGACGCACCCTCGCAGAGACTAAGTAAAAAAAAATGATGTTTTTCTGCATGAAATCCTATGATTTCATCGATTTTCGGTGTTGTTTCTTTTGCGAATGAATCGTTCAGGAGATCGAGTACCATTTCTCCATCGACGATCTTGATTTGATAGTCCCGTTAGCAGGGGAGGGCATGAAGTATATCAGGGAAATTATGGGGTAAAACAAGCTTAAATAAGAAGAATATCGATCAAAAATGCGTAAAACTAGCACAAAAAGCGCTTAAAATTGGTCAATGAAACTCTACGGATGTAACCGCCATCTTTGAAAGTTTACGGACTGACGCGAAATAAATAAAAAAAATCTACGGGAACCCAACCCACATTTCGGCAAAAAAATCTACGGGAATTCACACGTTCCAACCCCAAAAAACGTATTGACCAATAAACCAACCAACCTAATATATCAATATAAATTGCCGTGACTAGGCGTGCCCTTCGGGCATTGCCCGAGGGGAGGGTTGATGGGGGGCAAGCCCCCCAATACCCCCCAGGACACATTCTCTCCACCACGGTATGTACGGCAAGACAGAGCTGCATTCACACCGTAAAATAATAAACCAAATACCTTTATATCCAGAAACGTGAAACTTTCGTTTCTTTGTACTGTTGGGATTGCTTCGATTTTAATCACCTTTTTCGTCCTTTGGAGCTCTTGATGGGCTCAGATATAAAACTGGGATGGTTACTGAAGTCAAATTATTCTTCGATGCCACTGTAAAGGTCTTTAAGAAGAACCCAGAATCAACACAACATTGGAAACGCAACATTTCTCACCGGCTTTCAATCTCGAAATGAGCGGGTTGGTGAGCTGTCAACCTGTGGCTGGCGCAAGAAAGTGTGAAACACTCGATGCGCAGGATTCGATATGAGGGTATAGATAAATATAAAAATATGCAATTGAAGTATAATAACATTACTAAAAGACTTTAAAGGTAAAAATGTGTACCAGCAGACACAGATAATTAGCCAAATATCGTTTTGACAAGCGCGTAATGATACACGGACTAGTTCGCGAACGCAAAAATGCGTTCGTGGGTCAGTGTCGTGTTTTTCCTAGCAAGGTAAACAAGCTCATCGACTTTGAATTTGAAAGGCGGCCGCGCGTTATATTTTCGTCATTTAGCGGTGACTATAAGGCCGGTGCATCTTAAACTATACGCTATCCCCTTCTATTTTTCCCGCTCTATAAGATGGCGGTGTCCATTTTCCTCTATCTACGCGCGTCGCGGTCTTCAACCTCTACCGTGCATTTTGGCAAAATATTAGGCCAATACCAAACCAAATGTAATTGAAATTCACACACTTACACTTACCAACACCCTCTTCGGTGTTTGTGAGAGCAGATCTTTGTTGTTCAAGGTGGAGAATATAATTATCAACTACATATGATTTAAAAAATTGTCCAAATCTGCTCCAGCAACTATTATGGCCCATGCACAGATAAGTGTATATGGTAAGTCTAAACTTGCAGGTGCTAAATCTAGTGATGCTGTGGCTTTCATGCCCCTGCAGTGACAAAGAGACATCCATTATATTAGATATATAATAATAATAGGAGAGGTTTGTAAGGTTACTTGACAGTTTAGCACCTAATGCAGAACTAGTCTGAGCTCTCTTGCTTAATATTATACATAATGGTCTTAAAAACTAAGGTTTTTCTGTCACAGGTCTTAAAATGTCTTAAATTTGCCCAAGGCACATCTTTGTTCTCGTAAATGTACGTATCTGTTACGCTTCACTAACTTGCTGATCATGGCTTGATCGGAAATCATTTTTCCATAACATTAGACCTTGACCTTGACTGTTTACCTATGGGCTGTGTGCAGAGAAAAAAAATTCTGGTGCACAATTTATCCAAGATGCGATGGGAAAATCATGTCTGGGTGATTTTTTTCTTGATAAGTAGACCTACACATAATGAAGTGTGTATTCAGCAACAGGTGGCTCCAGGTCTTAAAAAGCAATTGGTATGTCTTAAAGTCTTAAAAAAGTCTTAGATTTCATGAGCTTATAGCTGCAAGAACCCTGCTACTAAGCCCCAACTTCACTTGCTAATCTATGCTGAGATACTGTCTTCTCTATGACTCACATGTTTTCATGTTAATATACTGTATCATAGGATGCAATGACCATTTTCTTATTTAGAAATAGATCTTTCACTCTTTGGGAGCAAAGAGTGGATATATTTGCCAGATTTCAGGGTAATTCTAAGTAAGAGCCGCGCCTATTTTTTATTTATTTATTTATTTTTTTCTTCTACCCCCATCAATCTTGGGGGACCTGTGGGGAATCGGGGGTTGAAGGGGGGGGGGGGACACACATGGGAGAAATAGTGGAATGAAAAGTGAGAATATTGAAAAAATCAAAAACCCGAGCCAAACTTCGTAATAAAAAAGTGAAAGAAAGCGTAAAAATGAAAAACTCGAGCCAAACTTCGTAATAAAAAAGTTAAAGAAAGCAAAAAAATGAAAAACCCGAGCCAAACTTCGTAATAAAAAAGTGAAAGAAAGCGTAAAAATGAAAAACTGAGCCAAACTTCGTAATAAAAAAGTTAAAGAAAGCAAAAAAAATTAAAAACCTGAGCCAAACTTTGTTATGACTAACTGAAAGAAAGCGTAAAAATGAACAAATCGAGCCGAAATTCAGATTATCAATAAAAGAAAGAAGAAAATATATCATTAAAATCTAAATAGTTGATAAGTGTGTAAACTTTTCGTTCACCCGTTCCTGCAAGATGCACCGCGTCAATGTCAGTGTTGCTGAAATGTCAAAGAAATTTCTTAAAGATCACTGCACAAACGAAGCATACCTTCCTAACCCCTTATCGGGGGCAAGCCCCCAGACTCCCTTCTCTGGGATATTTCCCTACCGGGGGCAAGCCCCCGGAACCCCTTCCCTGAGGGTATTTCGCCGTACAGACGCAGTATACCTTTCTAACCCCCTAATGTGCTTTCCGGCGGCCAAATTGTGGAACTGCGCGTTTTGCGTCCCTCCACTTCCTCTCAATGTTATTTGTATGGGCGCCTGTTTTGGGATCAACAAAATTATATGAATGATTAACTTTGAGTTGATTGAAGCCCTCTTCCTCTAGACTGTCATAGGCTTTCCAGCAGTCTGAAATTATTGTGGTCCCGGGTCGCTCATAGTCTTTAATAATGGTAATCAGGGTGGCCGAGTCCCTTTTTTCAACGGGGACGAAAAAAAGGTCTTTACTTTCACAGCAAAAGCCACCAAACACCCACTGGCCCTCTATTACACGCCCTACATTGTATTTTCTCTTGCCAAATTTACTTTCATCAATTTTGACTGTTTTTCCTTGGCCCCCAATCAATGCACTGTTTATCATACACCAATATGTAAGCAATTCCCTACAAAAACTTGGCCAATCGTTAATTGAGTTGTCACTAATTTTCAATTCATTTCTAATTTGTTCATAGGAAAATCCTTTCCTTAGAAATAAATTACAAAAGCGTAAATTGGTTTCAACGTCCAATTTTGATTTATCAAACCAGGTGCCTTTAAAAATTGTTCGGGAAAATGCACACCGGCGTTTTTTCTTGTGCCCTTTAGCACAAGATTTGTCGCAGCGGAAGTCTTGTCTTCGGTAGTCTATTCTACATTCACTGCCACAATTTGAACAGTTCAATGTTTTCAATATGATACTATGATCACGCACATAAGCCAAAAAATTTTCTGTATTTCCCACAAATTTCAGCACAAAATCACCATACCCATTGTCACAGCCAGGGCACAAAGTCATTGTCCCTTGTGAACACCAAGGTCACTAGGGTCGAAATGTCAAGTGTACTCTCAAAAAGCGCGGTCGAATCACTACCGATAGGATTGTGACATTAACCGACAAATAATTTAAGATATCGTAAATTATCATTTATCTTAAATCACATATATATACAGATAAATATTATGAACATATCAAATACAAGAAATGTAATAATTGTATTATCAAGTGTTTTAAACATGATACAAATTTACTGGGGATACGCAGCGACATCTATGAACTTTTCAGAAAGCTCGCAGTATTGTTTACATTTGAGATGGTTTGAGATAACGAGGTTTGTGGACTCTGTTTTATCTCTTAGAGAGGAAACTTTTGAATTTCAATTAAAGCACAACCTTCGCGCTCCCCACATTTTTATTAACTTCACCAATATGTACGAACACTAGTCAATAACAGTATTATACTTTTCTCGGTATATGTAGCGCGGACGCCTCAATTAGTATTGCCGATTTCAATTTACAATTCTCAGCGAATGGCTGATTTACCCTTGTGCCTGTTAAAAAAGAAAAAAGAGAAATGGGGCCTCTCTTTTTAACCAGCGGCAGTGGAATCTTTCTCGTCTGTTTGAAACAGAATGTGTAGGAATTCCCCCCAATGAGCAGCAGTGTAACTAAATTAGGCCTAGTGATTCAGAAGTAAGTCAGAAGTCCAAAAACTAAATTTGATTTGAGGGACAAGTGGTACCAATAAAAAAAAAAAAAAAACATATTCTTATGATGAGGAGCATTCTTATTTTTCTTAACATAGGGGGAAACCATGAACTTCTTTAAATAGATCAATCTTTTAAAAGGGGAATGGGCTAACACCAATTTTGGGGGGAAAAAATGCAAAAGGCTTTACTAAATTTAGTTTCCTGTATTCTTTTTTTTTTTTCATATTCATGAAACCCTTCTTTATCCTTTGAAACCCATGGGGACTGTTGGAGTATAAAGATGCAAGGGAGATGTAAAAGAAAGAATCATTTTGCAGTA